>NC_137639.1:8626861-8874452 GCF_963383615.2 Lipophrys pholis | reverse complement strand
TTTTATTTAAGTGGTTTAACCCATTTTTAGTTGTTTCAACCATTTTAACCAGTATCTCCAATTTTTTTTTTCAATACATATACATGTAAACCAGAATTGATGTGTTGAATGCAGATCTTCTTTATGATTAAAAAATTCTATTTTTCTCTGAGATATTTATTTTGACTTTTAGAAATGCTTTAGAAAAGCAAGTGACATATTTTCATTGACAAACTATTGAGCCATTCTTTAATTTATGTGTTATCTGTGAGATAAATGTCCCTTTTAAAGACTGTATGATGTGTGTGAGTGTTGACATAATTTTGTGAGATCTGCATGAAGTTCCATTGGTCGTAGACCCCTCACATATATATAGTACTGGATAAAACATTTCAGGTATTTGATTTCATTCAACATTTTTCAAACGAATTTAATGTCTGAGATCCGGACACTGATGGGGACACACCAATACATTCCACATTCATAATTATGCTTTAAAAGTGTCGCCATATGATTGAGATGATTGTAGTCTCATGTAGAGGGAACCTTGAACTAATCAGGTATTGGGGTTTTTTGTTGGTATTGCAGGACAAATGTATCATTTATTTGCACAGTATTGGATGAAGGATCATTTAAAAGTCACTCTTATGGTTAAGTTTTGGCGTTGGGCTGACAAAATGGCCTTTTACTTGAGCTGGCCAAACTGGAATTAATGGCAAAATATATTTCTTTGCTCTATTAGAAATGTTCAAAAAAAAAAAAAAAAGTTAAAGCTTTTTCATTCCTTGAGCTACTGCAGGCTACAAGGCTGTGAGTAATCATCCCTAAATCAAAATCATCCATTTGGGATCCAGTATTCTTCTCGGTAGACCTGTTTGCTCACAAGGGAAGTTCTAGTGCATTTATCTTAGTGGCACATGTTGGCCGGGCCTAATGCACTGGGACCACATCATACCGGTAGGCCATGGGACTAAATAATAAATAAAAAAATCACCCTTCAACAACTGCAGGCCTGTAATATTTAGAGTCTCAGCACACATTGGTCAGAATTAAGTCGCCCATGAACTCCGCGTGTCAAGTGCTTTGCTATATTTCCTTAGAAATTACGCATCTCAAGGGGTGGAATTGCAGAAAGCCTATTTAGAGTTGTGGGCTGTACAGTACCTGTCATCAGGCTTTCTGTCTAAGGAGCCAGCGGGGGGGTGGAGGGGGGAGTGTAGACAACAGAACAGTGTGTGTGTGTTTCTGTGCATGTTTTGAAAGTAGGGGTTAGGGATTGAAAAATGTGTAAAAGGTGGAAAGATGGATAGTGGACTTGTGGAGGTCCAGGGGTCACTCACATGGCTCTCATGTTGTTTTCAGGCAGCAGAGGGATCTCCAGGACTTTGGTGTTGGATTGCATGACTTCATGGCTGGCGGTGGAGACGGTCTTGCCGGTGATGCGGTGGACCTGGTAGAAGGCATGTGGGCGCAGGAGGCGGTCGTCTGCGGTCCCGATGAACAGCTGCAGGGTGAGCGGCTCGCTTTCCATGTAACCATAAAGCTGGCAGAAGAACAAAGAGACCCAGGTGAGAGGCAACGTCGGGATTTGAGACCCCCATCTCAGGCAACCCCTCATTTAGGAAATACAGATTGAATGTGCCTCGGCTACTGTTAGTTAAAGGAGCCTTTAATGATAGCTCTGACATGGTAGAGGGACTGTTAAAATAAGCCCCTTCTCATTGTTTGTTTTTGGTTGGGTTGGAGACCCTTTTTCAGTGGTCTGTGCAGTACTTTTGTGTTTATTTTGCGTTCCCCCACAGCAGAGTGAATAAGAATAGGGTTTTCTTTGAAAAGAAAGGGTAAAGCCTCAAGAAAAAAGTGTTCCAAATTGAGAATCCAGGACAATTTAACCTGTTCGTCTTTGAGGTGCAACGTTCTAACCAGATTTGTCCAACAACTGCACACATAACAATATTATAACCCTATTTATGAACAGACATTGTCATGTCAGTGATTTCACCATGAAAAGCGCTATTTATTTAGCGCAGCGACAATACTCAGATGTTTACAGCAGAAAGTGATTCAAAACATCCATAGCATGCAGACATGATCTGCCCCCCCCCCCCCCCCCCCCCCCTTTGCCTTTAGGCAGTTATGAACATGTATTATGATTTCCATTAAAGCTGTTAGACTGTGTCCCACTGTGATGAAAGAGACTCCTGTATCAGAACCACCACTTCAAACAACACCCACTTCCTCTAGCGGGCCTCCATTAGCTGCTACCGCCTCACTAATAAAAAGATCAAATCATTAAAAAAAGAGAAGAAAAACTCCACGGACCCGGCACAGTTTAAGAAGTGCTGTCAACTTTGGGGTCAACTGCACTTCAAATATAAACTGTGGCTGCCAGTTTGCATTCAGTGTCCCGAGATCGTTTTCTGACGGTGTCTAAAGTAACATAAATTGATGATTTAACCGAGTGTGTAATGGCTCAAACTATGAACACGCAGGCAGGATTTCAGATCTCCAAGTGTGGTGAAGGACAACGAGTGATTTCTGACCAGAATAATTTGCCAACCAGGAGATTTTCTCGTGGAACTGAGGGCTTAACGCTGCAGACCTCCCCAGGCTATACTTCTCTCTGTGGTCATATGGTCATGAGGGCGGATGTTGGTGTGGGCTCAGAAAACTCTCCAAGCCTACCGACAGTCCAGGAAGCTGCAGAATCCATCTGGAGTGTAGAGAGAAGACTAACATCTCATTGCGTGGACCCTCTGTGGACCCACCCAGGTGGCTACTTGACCTTGACCACATGTGACATTTACTGAGAGGGATCAGTTACTCCAGACCAGGACTCTCCAAGTCATGGCCATCAGAAAAATCCCACAAATTGGTCAATTACCCTCAGTGCACACTAGTGCATTACTATAGACCACATTGAGAGCAGTGGCAAAGTGAAGCGGAATAAAAGACCCCCGTTGTTTATCTTACAGACTGAGTCATATAACGAAATGCAGACCACATGTAACCTATGACATAATCTGATTAATGGGTTTATAATTACCTTTGAGAGGGCAGGGATGGATGAGGGTGTGAGGACGAGAGAGGCGAGTGGGAGACTGGATCGCTATGTCATTAGAGGTCTGTGGAAAGTAGCGCTACAGTGTCATGGACACATAATGGGACACAAATTTGTCTGGATACTGAATTAAACGTCGCCTGGCTGGATGATCTACCTTTAAAGAAACTTGATGACAGATCATTTGGATTTGGAACAATGGAGAGATCACTGTCTCTTTCTTCCAAGTTACACAATTTTCAGAATTAATTATCTTGAAAGAAAATAGGGCATGAGCAGTCATTGGAGAAGAGTATATATCCATATGTTTCAATAATCTAAGCACCAGTAGGGATCTGACGAAAGTCTTTGATTCAGATATCGTTTTGGGGGGGGGGGGGGGGGGGGGCTGTCTGTCATTCATCTCTACTTCTTACCATCATGATTTTCTCTTCAGCGTCTCGTAGTGTCTCTAGCAGCTGTCTTGACCTGTGAGCTAGTCACACATGCTAGTCATCAGTGAGTTAGGCCGGGGTCAGGAGCTTCTTGAAGTCTTGGCATCCCAAGGGACCACTTCATCTATGCAGTGATCTCACCAGCAGACCCTGCTCCCCTTGTTATATTTTACTTATGGTGTCACTAGAAGTAATTATCCATGGCCGCACATGCTACCAGTTACTGGCGCATGTACTCGTGGGGGGGGGGGGTTCAGTCGGCCATGAGGTACAAATCTGAAACACCGGAGCGTTAAATTGCATGACGTTGCCTTATGATTTAATAAAACACAGAGCCAGTCATGCTACAAAGCTGTGTCGTCTGTCACTTTTGCCTCGGTGGAGTTCAATGGATTCATCTGTGACCTCCAACCATTACCTCAGCCGCCACGTGGCTCTGAGGAGGGCCGCAATAGAAGCAGAGAAAGAAGGGGGGGGGGGTCCTTATCTCCTCACTCATCCTGCGGTAGCGCGCAACGTCAGTGTCGTCCTCGCTCGAAATCGCAGTGACCTCACAGAGGAGAGGAAGTGATTAATGAGGTCAGGTAGTCCTCTCAGTGACGCCGCTCTTCCCAGCAGCAATAGAAAGAGGTTTAGTCCCCCTTGGGCGACCTCCCTCAATGCCTTTACCATATGTGCTCTCCTGACCCTCTCCCTACGCCCCCCCCCCCCAACTTGGATTCTGCTCACTGGACTGCGCCGCCGCTAACGGAGCGCGGAGCGTACCGCTTTATTTTATCCTCAAAGGGCGAATAAAATGTGTTTGAATAAAGGCTGCGGAGTAAACTTTGAAAGGGGGTCGACGGCTGAAGCATCACAGATGACCACATTCAAATACTCCTCGCATATATAGACACACATATAGTGAACTAACAGAGACACTAGTTCCATTCACAAGAGGCCCTCAAAGTGTGGGAGGATGAGCGCTTCCTGGAAGAGCTTAAACCACATTAACACCAGTTAATCCAGCCCCTCCTGCTTGGCGTAAGAGTTGAGGAATGGGTTTCCCTAATCTTTGTCATGTGAAATATTAACAGTCATAGAGATCGATAGACAATAAAAAGTCTTCTTTTGCTGAAATATAATTTAAAAATGTGCCTTTTTTTTTTTTTTTTACAGTATCCTGTGCTATCGCATTAATAGTTTTATTGTTTTTTCCTCCAATTAATCTTTTATCAGGATTTCTTTATGAAATAATGCAAAAATGTCCTCCTAATAAAAGGTATTCCCCTGACCTTCAGATTTCTTCTGCTATTCAGCCCCCCCCCTTAGAACCCTTCACCACACAATCACACAAACTGCCTTTCACTAACTTTACCAGTCACGACTAACAACCCCGTCTTAACCTTAAAATGACCGGAATAAATGTCTGTCGAGTCCCAGGAAGGAGGTCAGGCTAAAAAGTGTATGTGATCCAAGTTATTGACCTCACAAAGATGGTAAAACAAGGTCTCTCTCACACACACACACTCACACACACACACACACACACACACACACACACACACACACACACACACACACACACACACACACAGAAATGGTCTCGTCCTCTGGTAAAAGTCCTCACAAAAACACTATACAAGCACCCATACACTCACACACCTGTGACCTCAGCCTTTTGTATTTGTTTCGGATGCCGCCTGTGAAGTTGGACCCACAAGCTGCTAATTTTGACCAGATGAGGTCCTCCCGCTGTAATTGCAGCCGATCTGGCACGTGCGCCGTCTATTTACTTTGCGATAATCTAAACCCTGTTCAAAATGAAGGCTTGATTCGAAGCTGTTTCTGGGTGCCAACTTCTGCCACTGTGTCAGCTAGATCCATTTACACCTCCCCACCGCAAGCCACTGCTGCACGAACCGTTCCTGATCACTGGGGCTCAAGTAAAACACTGTGGATATGGCAGCTGATGCATTAATTGTGTAATTGTGTGCAGCTGCATTGTCTGGGTCAGTTGTGATGATACTGTGGTGTGAGCTGAAGAAACGGGGAGGAGGGCGTATCCCTTCCCGCTTTCCACCATTCATTTCTGGACCATTTCAGATACATCGCCAGTACAGAAAGTTTTTTGTTTTTTTTCTTTCCGTTTTCTTATTTGCTTCACTCAATGAAAATTAAATGTGATGAAATAATGGCGGGGGCTGTTTTTGAAATCCCTGCATACACAATATACATTAGCACATTTTAACCTTCAGTTTTATTAGTATGAGTGACATTCTCAATGCGTCCCGCACCTGGCCTCGATCGGTCAAAGAAAGGATTCTGTAGATGTAGAGTTTAATAAAGACTTGCTGGTGAATTGGAAGTGTTTGGCCTGGCTAAGGATTGAGTGTGAGCACACTCCGCAGGCCTGCAGTGGGCCGCCTTCTAACCCTCTGCAGTGATTTCATCACTGCCTGGAGAAATGTCATGACTCGAAGAAGTCCACGTGGCGCGGAGGATTGGGGAGAAGAGAGGGAGAAGATGGCTGGGAGCAGCACAGAAGGAACGGGGGGGAGGCGGGGGGGGGGGGGGGGGGGGGGGGTGAGACTGAGGCAGGGGGAGGAGAAACACAACTACAGATTCAGGCTTTTCCCCATTATCGCGCTCCCCTCTCTGTCGAGCGTCGACACACTCACACAGCCAGCCTTTTGCTGTACCCAATTAAATGTACACTCATCCAAGTTGTCTCCCCCGTCCAGACTTTACTCCATCACCCTCCAGTCTCGCTAATGTCTCCAGTGCCTCATATTGAATGCATAACGCAACATATGCAATCCTTTAATGTGCTAACGTTTCCACCGCTCCAACGGCTGCTCCTTTTATAAGCAACCGGGCAGCTATATCCCTCAAAGTTTGAGTTGAATCGAGTGCTTTGGCGTTATGTCACTTGCGGCACGGTTTCAAGCGCAAGCCTGTGTCTAGACCAGCGATGGTCCAAATTCCATATAAAAAGAATGGGTTTGTTAACAGTGCAGCATGCCATAAGAAATATCCTCCAAGCCTATGGAGAATCTGAGTAAGATAATGCACGGGTGACTGCTGTGCACCCCCCAACAGCAAGACTACCCACTCGTGTCTTGCCTCATAAATCTGTGGGCTGTCTGGTTATCGCCTCAAACCAGTGAGAACGACACACACGTCTCTCAACTTTTTCCACTTGGTATTAACTGGTAATTAGTGGTAGCCCAATACCAGCGTAAGGGAAGCCCCGCAGATGGAGAACCACAATATGAAAGTGGCGTAAATACCCCTTTGGGCAACGAGTAATAGCCCTGACTAAGCTCTAACGGCACTACTGGGTACACCGTGCCTTTTGAATATCAAACAAGAGGCGGCGGTAGATTTAATGAGCAATTAGCAGCAATGGTATAGGGTGCTATAGATTGGGGGGGGGGGGGGGGGTCTCTCTTTGAGACATTACGCAGCAGGCAATCACCAGATCCCCGAGGTGAAACCACACATTGCTGTATGGTCTGTCATGTCGAAAACACACCGCAAATGTGATGTGCATTACATACAGTTGCAGAGGAAGGGAGATGGGTATTAAGTCACGCACATGTTAATGGCAATGATGGCCACATCCTGTTGGAATTACACCATGTCTGTGGCTGCTTTGGGCCTAATGAGAGAGTGTGTGTGGGGGGGGAAGCCCTATAGGCCAGTGATTATCCTATATGAAATAGCCATAAGCAAAGCTACACTGCATGCTGTAGCTCTAATACTCTACAGGTGTTGTTGTGTACTGTTACTGAGGAGATTTGCGGATGTCTGAGGTTGAGCCTGGAAGCTTTCACAACATCTTCATGCACAGTGAAGATTATATCACAACTATTCAACTCAGAACACCTCCGCTTTTCTCTCTCCCTTTGAGGAAAGCCCCATCAATCAACGTCACAGCGGTTGCCTAAGTGACGGTGGACCAGGTTGGTTTTTCTTGAGCAAGACTTCAAAACTCATCCCGTCAGACGTCCGTCCGGCATAGCTATGGTGAGAGAGGGGAGGGTTCGAGAGGAACCGGCAGAGCATCCTGGATCCCCTCTTAATGGTCCTGTGGTCTGCTGCAGTGAATAAAGTGAAAAACCAGCCACGGGGGTCACACAGTGGACGAATGGCGAGAGAGAGGGAGGGTGAAAAGACCTCAAATATAGTGGAGGAAAAGGTAAAGGACGGAGTGTGGTTCCTGAATGAATGGCTGAGACTGGGAGGCCAGTGTAAGTAGCAGAGGGGTATTCTGTTGAGGTAAGTCATAATCTGGAGGTTTTCATTGGATGGAGAAGACATAGTCTCCATGCTGATTGTGGTTTCGCTGGTCTGCAGCAGCTCAGGGTGATGTCATGTGTTATACAGCCATGTGCACCCCAAACACATTTTACAAGCATATTTTGGCTGTAAAACATTTTACCTTCTTGGAATTAGTGTCTAATAATGGAGGAGACAGATTTTATACAAAAAAAACTGAAAAACAGATAGGTATACCCCTACAATTATCACTCCATAAAATCAATCACAGTACATTGGTCCAGACAGTTGTGGTATTGTGATTGCACCATTGAACACAGTGACCAGAGTTAAGTTGGAGTAACATTTTACTTGATCGCTAAAAACTGCTCTTCATTATTTGTGCTGGAAAATGAAAGACACTTTTTCACCAAAAATTGTCTTATTGTTCAACTCGGACAGCAACAAGTATAGCGATGAGTTAGGCCTCCTTTGCACGACAACGTTGCAAGTGGAACCGCATTGTTTTTGCATTTTCGTTTCTGAAAAGTTTCACATTTACACAGCAATGTTTTGAAAACGATTTCTGTTTACACGGAACAGCAAAAACACTGAAAATTTTCCTGCGGGGCCACTAGTGGATGCTTTTAGTTGTTTTATGAAATGAAACCACGCACACAAGCGCACAGAGAGCAATAGCCTATAAACATTAAAAATGGCAAGTACATCGCCTGTCGATGCATAGCCGTGGTATGCAAGCGCAATAGCAGCGTTTGACAAAAGTCGCCCGCTTCCACGGAAACAGAGTATTTTCAAAAAGTCTCATTTTCAGTGGCTCTGAGCACTGTTGTTATGTAAACGATCCCCCAAAATGCTATGAAAGTATACACTTGAAAACATTGTTGTGTAAACAGAGCCTGAAACCTGCGTACTTTAAGTTAATTGAAAAAAAAACAACACTTGGGATTATTTTTAGAATATGCAAAATCCTTCATATAGCGACTGATGCGTTCTCTTTTTTAGGTAGTATTATATATAAATCACATTTTCCCCTGAATTCTGATGTTCATTATTCTCCCAACAAAAACAAAATAAACTGCCAAAAACACATCAGTATTAATTTAAGTGCCCAAATAAGATTTTTCTAACATTCAATTTCGTAATAAGGCTGCAAGATCTTCAGACTAGACATAAATAATTGGAGGCTGCCTGTGAGAGCCATGTGGAATCTGTCATGTGGTGGGTGGGTTGTCATCATGTCTTTGATTATCAATAAGCATCTGAAGTAAAAGTGAAAACGGTTTTAAATCATTTATTACAGTTTGAGGGGAAGAAACTGCAAGTAATGTATCATGAATGAAAATAAAAATAAAGTAAATCGTAGATTTGTCCAAAGCCTACTCCAAGACATCCTGTGGGCAAACCAAATCCCTGAGAACCCTCAAGGTTTTACTCAGGATCTGCACGCACCTCTTCAAACTGCCATTACAATTACTACAACTACTACAGCCTGCCGGTAAACATATTAAAGACAATCAGAATTCTGCTGACTTGTGCAAAACGACTGTAGGTGCAAAGCGTTCCTTTGTTTGTTCGGCGCTAACGAGACAACAACAGGAAACAAGCACTCGGGCATTTTGATTTGACTACCTGTCAGTTCCTGTCTCTCCGGGATACACTGGAGGCTGCAGAAACAATGTTTCCCTTCATGTTTTTCATCAAGCTGCTTTTTTCATCCGGTGTTGCTTTCCAACACACATGTCACCGCCGCTCATAACACGAGTATCTGATCATCCATGAGTTGAAAAAAAAAAATAGAGCGAGAGAGAGAGAGAGAGAGAGAAAAACAATCGAGCCGTGGATGACCGGGCTTTAACCGAGCGAGGCCTGCCGGTGTGGGTTTTGGGGAGATGGTTGACGGATGAATGGTTCACAAGGAGCGACATCCCCAGGCTCCCCGGGGAGAGAGGGAAGGAGGCACCGGTGCGTGGAAAGGGGAGGTGGCACCCGGCGGGCGCTGAGGGGCCCCCTGACTCCTATCTGCCGTCACCGCAAACATCTCTGCCATGCGTAGCCAACCTCAGGGCTACTCAGGTCCTAATCAGCAGGATACAGAGCATCTCTAGGGGCAGCCAAGCCAAGCCCCAGCTGCCTGGTGACTCCCTCTGCCCCTTCTCCCTCTCTCACTCTCTCTGTCTCTCTCTCTCTCTGTCTCTCTCTCTCTACACACACACACTCCAGTCTTAAGCAGCACAAACACACATACAGACTTCCTTAGCTGCTTCCTACACCCATGCCCCTGTGTCATTATTGACTCATTCTCCTTGACTGCACCTCACCCATCCAGTGCCTGCCACTCATTACCACAGAGCGCTGGGGACCGCAGCGTGCCTTATTCTCTTAGATTACAACAGCACAACAAAGACGGAGAGGGCGACAAAGACTTTTAAAATTCTGGCTTTGGAGAGGGTCCACAAAAATTTGAGAAAAATAAACAGTCCCCGAGGACACCTGAAACGTTCTTCTTTATCTTACACTCCAGTCTGTACACATGATTGCCTAATCCTTATAGATTTATCTTTTCTGCCAACTGCCATGCTGCCAGAGGTCTCCACTGTTATAATAAAACCCTCAAGACAGCCCAATTGACTGCTCATGCAATAAATATCAGAGGTATAAATCACTCCTCGACAAGCCATAAGTGTAGAATGTGAGGTATGCGAGCAGCTGTCATCTTATTTTCTCCGTGGCTACAACTTACTCATAATTGATTGTTGCACGCAGGAGGACTTGTAAATATCCTCGTAAAAATCTCCGCTAAATTGGTGCCCATGAAGCGTGAAATAATGAAATTGCGAATGTAAACCTGGACACGGGCGGGAGGCCTCGCTCGTGAGCGACTCACTCCAGCTCCCGGGGAGAGAGTCGGAACGTCGTGTGACCTAAATGAAAAGCAGCCTCACCTGCCACAGCTGTGCCGGCTGGCAGGTTGAGTCTGGCCAACCTCATACTGTAACTGGGGGTGGGGTGGGGTGTGGGGGGATTGTGGGGGGTTGAAAAGCTGATTTGCCCACATGTTGATAAACGGGGCGGTTTGGGGTTAATTACCTGTGTTTACAGAGAAAACCTGAAGGCTGTCAGGCCAGTTTGTAACGCCACGTCGGTTTGACATTGAAGAACGCCGGGCTGCACCGGCCAACATCAATTTACAAAACAACAGCAGCGCTTTACAACTTCAAAATCTCAATACGTCACATAGTGGACCACCAACTTTTAAACTGGGCTGGTCAAAATTAAAATGTTTTCTATGGATGCATGAAAGCTGTCCTTAATGTACTGCACTATTCCAGGGGCGTCAAACATAAGGGCCGTGGGCCAAAACCGGCCCGTAAGAGGCTCCAATCCGGCTCGCAAAACCACCACGCAAATTGTGGCACTATTTTACCAGTCCGGCTCATTTGAGATGAAATTGAGCTCCATGTGGCGCCTGAATTAAAATCTGTTTGACGCCCCTGCACTATTCATTGTTCAGTGTACTTTTTGAAGTGCGCCAGATGCACGAAGGGCAAAGTCACTCCCAACGTTTAGGACACGCACACACCACTCACACCCCACCTTGGGTAAACCGAGATGCCGGCGCAGAGTGAGGACAGTGTTGCAGAGAAAGGAGCTCTGTGTCGTGCTGCTGCTGGTGAGACTGACGTGTGTTCTTTAAGTGTTGGCCAAGTACAATAGAGAGAGGCGATGGTCCTCCTCTATACTGAGTCAGCGTGCAGCAGAGGATTGACTCTCACTTTCAGAGATGAGACTCTCGCCTCAGAGAGCATTTACAACATGAGCAACTGCTGAAATCTTCAAAAGTTTTAAATTCTGCACAACTGCACAGTGATGTAGTGGACGTGAACTTTATAGACCAGAGGTGTCGAACACGTTTTAGTTCAGAGGCCACATACAGCCCGATTTTATCTTGAGTGGGCCAGACCAGTAAAAGATTTTCATAAAAACCTTTAAATTTAAACTTTCAAGTTTTTGTTTGTTGTGGTGCAGAGTATATGTGATTAAAATGTCTATATTTTCACAAAACCAAACCAAAAAATAACTACAATCTCAATATAAAGCCAATTTTAATGAAACCGTTACAAAATACAGGGAAATCTATGAAAAACTTCTCCTGTAGCTGTTGCATTATGGGTGTTTTTACAAACTCACCCTGACGTTTGAGGCTAATGTTAGTTTGCAATCTTTCACAGCAGCATCGCCCATATCTCAGCTCAGGTCTCAGTGTTGCGTTGTGTCCCCTACTCTTAAGAAATGTAGGGTTTTTTTTTGTTTTTATTTTAATCAATGTTTTCTTTGAAATTTTCACAATTTGCTTGGTGGTTTGGCGGTGGGCCAGATTGAAGCCTTCTGCCAGCCGGTTATGGCCCACCGGCTTTATGTTTGACACCCCAGTTATAGACAGACTGAACGGATCTGTTAGTACATTCAGTGCGAATGAAAATCTATTTGCTGGTTGGATTGAGGGATCTACCAGTATGTCGCCCCCCCTTATGGAGAACTTGTCTCAGCGATCAAAGCTATTTCACTGACGAACTGGACAAAATAATCAAAACATATTCACTTGAATCATACTCACTCCACACACGTATAAACCACACCATGGATAACATTTTGGATGATTGATTGACTTCCTCATCTTTAACATTAAAATATATTGTTTTCGTTGGGTGCTCCATTGGTGTAATGCTACAACTTTAAAAATAGATCAGCCAATGAAAACACATATTTGTGTGTATGTTTGTACATTTCTTTAGTAGTGTTCTAGTTCTTTGTTTTAATACAAGACATGTTGTTTATCTCTCTCAATTGCCTGTTTTAACATGATTTCACAAGCAACTGTTTATAACTTATTTTTAAAAGTCAACCATCCAATTCTAATAAAAAGACTAAAAGGACATCAAAGTTTGGGCTGATTAAAGAAATGTCATGGCTGCTCTGATGACACTGTGACTAAATGCTGTCCTAAAGTCAACATCAGCCAGACGTCAATGTCAGCGGCTTGTTTTTGGCTTGAAAGCCTGCCGTTGATCAGCGTGCACTCGTTACCGCTTAATGCTGTAATGGCTGTAACTCGTTGCATGGTCTGAACCGCACAAAGCCAGCCTTGTCTTCGGTGGGACAGAAGTGCCCACTCTGTCGTACAGATCTGGTTTGCATGCTTGACGGCAGCGTCGGTGACGTACCTGCACAACAGGGTGTCCTCCGGACAGCGCCTTCACGGCTCCTCGGCTGCCCTCGGTCTCATAATGGGCCCTGTGGTGGGACTTTGGCTGCACCTCGATCTGGAGGTTGTACGGTCCAGAGCAGGACGGAAGCTGCCAGTCGAGCGCTGGCAGAGAGGGGCTGCGGGAACATGGCACGGTGATTGCTTTTTAGGTGAAGTAGGCATTCTAAACAAGTTTTGCTAAGAAAACAAACAAAAAAACACAATAGTAAATTATTATTCATGCAGACAGGGTTTTTGGACTTTCACTGAACGTGTGGTTAGTCCTTTCTGAAAGACATTTCCAGTTTACTTGGAATAAAACCACAAGAACACGTGTTTTTTTTCTAAATGCACTTTCTGTTTTCTCCATTAAGGACTGATTTGCCCAAGGAGGACTATGGTGTTGCGTCTTTTTTCCAGGGATCTGCGGGTTCCTACACTGGGGGAAGTCTGATTCCAAATGCTTCAAGCTCGCTTTACATTAACCTCAAATTTGGGACATTTTGCTAGAATCCAACTGGCTTGATCCTTCCCCATTTCATCATGGTCTATAATCTAATCAATTGAAGTCATTCCCTGATGTGCATAATTCCCTGGGCCGTGGCAATAATTAGTGGCCCTTTTTTTTTCTTTTTAATGAAAAATAAATGAAAGACGAATGTGCCCTGGTTAGAGAGCAGAGTGTTTTGCATTATAGTGTGACAGGTGGAAAGAGGGACTGGAGTTAAGAAAGTGAGAGTGGAAGGGAAGCCATATCTAGGGCACACAAACAAATCTCACACATACTGACAATCAGAAGTGTAAAACTCTGAAACAGTCACATCTGTACCAAAGACAATCGAGTTGTACAATAGGGTAGACGCTCAGCAGCACGTCCTAGCTCAGAGGATGATATCTCTTTCACAGAGCTACAGCTGGCCTCCTTCAACATCATTGTTCTCCAGATGGAGAGTCAGAGCTTCCCATGTGAATACCATAGAGATATCTAAACCAAAACAAACACGTGCAAGACAATATTTCTTAGCGCCGGATGCCTGGCAAACGTGGAGCGCTGACCTGGAGGGTGGCTCGACTGAAACCAATCTCTGGCATCTCTGTGGAACTGGCTGGGCTGTTTGTTGACCCAAAATGAACTGATTTCCCCCCGCAGGGCTTTATCTACCCAGTCGGTGCATGACATCACATTAGCTACACAAGGAGAGAGATGGGTTGATGGCGTGGCGGACCAACGTTACCAGCCGGCTGATTAACTCGCAGACTGTTTCCCCTTCAGTCAGGCCTGTCACCGTTACTTCCTGCTGCTCACTATCTTAATCAAACACTTGATTTCCGACAGGAAAGACCGCTATTGGATTTGGGGGGAAATGCCACAATGGAAACGTGAGAAATGTAAAAAAAAACATTACCTTGCTTCAAGGAGAGAAACCATTGATATTGTTGACTGTGTGAATGTATTTGGAAGTTTGTGCAGGGGTAGTGATAGCAACAATGGCACACACACACACACACACACACACACACACACACACACACACACACACACACACACACACACAGGTCGGGCAATTCCTGACTGTGAAATATGATTTATGAAACAGTTCTGATCTTCAAAGAGAGCGCATTTGGAAGTAACTTTTGGAAATTTGCCAATTGATAAGGCCTTTGAAGATTAAAAACTAAAGCAATTGTGTCCTCACAATGACTAAATAAATAAGACTAAATGTGGAAACAAAAAAAAAAAAAAACATTGAATATTCGAATTTCTGTGTCAAGTATCTATCTGCCTTCTCAATATACTTTTGAGGTAAATGTGTTCTGTCTAGTGATACAGTATACAAGGTAAAAATTCCATACATTACCTGAGGTAAGGCTTGGGTTTGGACCAGGAGTAGGGATGCTGGGGCACATCCAGGAACCCTCCACAGTAGTTCTCCTTCTTGAGGGCCATTCGGGATGGGTAGTCCTCATGGCACAGGTCTCCGTCTGGACTCAGCCCCTCACCACCAGGCTCCATCTTCAGACTCATGGATGGCGAGTGGTCCAGCATGGTCTTCCTGGTCTTGATTGGGATTCCCTCCCCCATGTCTATCACTCCGTCTGTGGTCAGAGCATTGATGGCGGCCACAATGGCGGAGTTGGTGTACTGGTTGGTGTTGGCGAGCCAGTTCTCGTCTGTGACGCTGACCCTGGGGGAGCCATGCGGAGAGGGGGTTGGCGACGGGTTGGGCGACGTCTGACGGTAGGAAGTGCCATTTAAACTGTACTTTCTCTTCCCCATGCTGCCACCAGCGCAACTGCCTCCTCCGTTGCCTCCGCTGCAGGACGGGGAGTTTGGCCTGGAGCCACGGGGCTGCGCTGGCCAGGCTTCCTCTGCCATGGCTCCTATCTGAGGGGAGGTGGACGGCGAGTGGCGAGGGGAGCCTGCAGGGCCAATGGCGTGTGGGCATGACAGAAGTGAAGACGACCCTCGGGGAGAAACGCAAGGCGACTGCCACGGGGAGTTCTGCGGGGAGTTGTCGTAGTTGTAAAAGCCGGACTCGTAGGAAGAGGCTTCGGAGTTGCAGCTGCGCGAGGAGATGCTGCTCGCGGGGCTGAGGCAACTGGGATCGCGGTAGCCATCTGCGTTGGGCAGCGTGAGCGTGACGATGGAGTTGACCCCTCGTTTGATGATGTGGTCCTCCGTGCTGCTGCTCTCTTCGACCTCGTCCTCTGGGTACTGGCTGTAAGCTGTGATCTCGATGCGAGGGCTTTCCAGAGCTGGGGCCCCGTTAGGTCTCAAACCGTGCGGCAGGTAATAGCCGGATGCTGTGTGGTTGTCATTTTGGAAGCCGTAGCCTGTCTGATGGCAGGAGGTGACCGAGATGACCGGGCTTGACTGCAAGGTGTGGTACTGTGTGGCCAGACAGGGGTTGCCCATTCCAAGAGGAAGGGACAGACTCACGTTTGGTGTGTAGCCGTATGCATCTGAAAAAGAAGTATAATGTTAAAAATGAAGAATCAGAAAATATCATTTAACCCTAAAAAGTGACGAGAATTCAAACACCTTTTGTGACAAACACTTTATATTTTCATAATAATACCCTTAAACCCTGTCAATAGGTTTTGGTCGAAAGTGACAACCCTCCCAGCTTGGTGAGCATCTGGAGAAGCTTAGCAGTCTTCCTAAACAGTAGTTGTTGTGTACTTGCAAGTTGCACAGCCACTCCGTTTGTTTGATCAGTTCATCCCGGGCTGCGTTCGGCACGCCCTGCTGTCATATGTACTCTACAGGAATTCCTCCAGCAGCGCTGATGGATGCTTTATTTGATTGATTGCATCACTCACTGAGTGAATTAGGCCCTCCCCTGTGGAAAACTGACAGCACTCTCGCATCGCTCTGAGCTTGTGATTAAGTCAAGGAGAGTTTGCTGCAGTGTTACACACAGATGTGCCCGTTTGTACGCACACAGACAATGCCGCCTGAGGAAAACATACAAGACGGGCAATTGTGGCAACGTACAGACTTAAGTCGGTCGGGCTTGGCCGGGTTAGCTGGCAGCGGCTGGTTGCCGTGTCAACAGTTCGACCAACGAGGGTTGAAATGGTAACAGAGCATTGAGTCTGAAACCCAGTGAAGGGCAATCCCCTTGATGCAGAGTGCTATATTTGTCAACCACAACGCTGAGGATCACATGAAATGACGAATCTGTCACACAGCGTACAATGTGAGGATAGGCAAGGTAAAATTAGTTTATGAGTCTATGTTTAGAGGTGACTATGTGGTTGTGGAGCAGATACATTTATTACGGCAGTATGAACTTATCACAAGTAGATAGTAATTCACGTTTTTCTTTTAAACATTTCAGAAACAATAAAAATGGCAAAATTCTAAATATCTTTTTTTTTTTTTTTTTTTTAAAGTACTTCACAGAGTAACACACTCATCCAGGTGATGCCCACCACTGCCCCTCAGTACCAACCTCTCTTGGCTTCTTCCTGGACACCCTGGCTGTACTCGAACATGTAGCCAAAATCAAACTCCTGCTCTTCATGTTGGAAACTCATGTCTGTCCCAGTCAGTTCACACTGCTGCAGAGTAAACCTCAGTCTGCCTCTACCTCAGTCCTCTCTGATGCTTTTCTCCTGTTTTGGAGCAGATGATAATCTCCTGCCCACTCCACCCGTTGTGACACACCTCCTAACTTCAGGCCTCACTGATTTTGCTCAAAGTTGCGGCAGCTGTTCTTTTTTTTTTTTTTTCCCTCCTTTTCTCTTTTTTAACCCTCCTGAACGTGCGTAAGAGATCAGTGCACTGTTCTGCGACACACTTCTTCAAAACACCCACTGAAACACACACACACACACACACACACTTTCACTTTTGTGCAACCCGAGATTTACAAATGTTTTTTTGTTTTTTTTTTCAGGGTGACACGCTTCAATTCTTGCTGAGATAACACAATTTATACCAGATGAGAATTTGCCCCATGAAGTGGATAAAAAGAGAATAAAAAAAAAAAAAAAGAAGTTAAACCAAAGTGAGTCACTCTCCCAACTGTTTGCAGTGTGTTCAAAGTGCGACGTAAGCAGTTAATTTGAAAACGCTGGCTATCACACAGATTACAGCGTGCTCTTTCTGTCCACCCCACCAATTTCTCTCAATTATGCTATCATGATCAAAAACATTTGCTCCCCACAAGCAAACCAGCGTGACTAAAGGACGGCTGGGGTTGATCCACAGGGATTGCGGTCTAGGCAGGGCGCAGACTGACGGGACCTCAGAGGGAGATAGGTGGTCGCCCACAGAAGTCATCCGCAGCCTCTGGAACTAAGAACCCCGGGGCCACTTATCACACATGGCTGACTATGGGCGATGGCAAAACACCAATAGAAGTCTGTGTGTGTGTGTGTGTGTGTGTGTGTGTGTGTGTGCGTGTGTGTGTGTGTGTGTGTGTGTGTGTGTGTGTGTGTGTGTGTGTGTGTGTGTGTGTGTGTGTGTGTGTGTGTGTGTGTGTGTGTGTGTGTGTCAGTAAATGCAGCTTTTGGCGTGCTGCTGAATCTGTGTGTGGTTAAGCACGTCTCCTTGTCAAGCATGCTACCCAGCATCCCTGGACGCACAGATCACAGCCCTCCCTGTGTCCCCCACTCACAAACACACACACACACACATACACATACACATACACATTCACACACACTCGGTCTGTTACCAATTTAAGGCTTAGTACTGACGGGCTGAAATGAATAATATCACCGCCTGCACTCGTCCGTCTCAAACCTCAAAGACAAAATTAAATTCTCACCCCCCCCTCCCAAAAAAAAAGAAAAAGAAAGTGACATCAGCACTGGGAGTTGAGACAAGACGCACAAACACTGACTTCTGGGGAACTAAATCAAATTTTTCTAACATAAACACTGAATAACTGGAGAAAGACGGATTTTCTTGTGGATCATTCCTCTGCAAACTGCAATCTCACCACAGTGCCTCTCTCAAAACACTGCTCCTCAGTTAATCTCTGACCCCTCCATTGCTCTGGGAGCCAAAACACTCTTATTTTAAGAGTTTAAAGTGACATGAACGATTAGCAGGTATAGTGAGCAGATAACAGCAGCAGGGAAACCTCACCAGCTTTCATCACTGTATGACGAGAAGCACCTGCATAGAAATCTGGGGACACCTAATGGTGTAGATGCAAATGGGTCCCAAAAAGTCAATTTTCACTGTATTAGCGGATTCATTTATTGCACCTATTGAAAAAAGTTGCTCATGTTGTTTATTCATGTACTATTAATAAACATGGAATTCCCACAATCTCGCATGGATACGAGAAATAAAAATCCAAAAATAAAATAAAAATACCTAACCTTAAATGTTATGATTTTAAATAAATGTTTAAATGTTAATCCCAGACAATGGTTGTAGGTTAAATTGCTGTGCACTTAACCTGGCCGCTTTTTTTTTCCCCAAAAAACATCACGCGTCAAGTTGGCCCTGACTTTGACAGTTCGTGCACGAGCTCCCAATCAATTTGCAGTGGCGGTGCCACCGGCCGTCAGCTCGTTTCAAACCAGCAGCAGCTGAGAAAAACAAAACAGAAACAAATACTGGCGTAGTTTACCTTCTTCTGCAGACTTCATATCGGCGTTGAGAGAGTCGAGAAGCTGGAGTGTCCGCTCCTTGGCTGCAGCTCCAAAGCTGAACTTGGAATGAGCGCACCGGCTGTAGAAATCCTGCATTCAACAAGCGAAGGCGCAACTTTCTCCGGCTCGCAGATTAAAGTGTCACACCCCCCGAAAAAGAAGAAAAAAAGCTGGTTGACTTCATGCAACGTTAAATAAAAGCATCATTCGCCAGCACTTTTGGAGAGGAGCGGGATTTTGAAGCGTATCGCGCGCGGTGGCCCGTGCGCACCGGTGGAAACGGGAGGAAGCGGTGCGGGAGAGTGGCGCAGGTATACGGCTGCTGAGGAGGTGGAGGAAGATGAGGAGGAGGGGGGGAACCGTGACTGAGGTGAGCTCGGCTCTGTTTTCCAACCAGGAGGGTTTTTTTTTTTTTTTCTTTCTTTCTTTAAAGAGCCTCCCCAGGTCGGTGACGCGGAGCGGTTTTGTCGGAGGGGCCGGCTCTGGCGCTTTTAAACCTGGAAAACACCCTCCGTCCTGTCCTCCCGCCGGCGCGCCGCCCATCCAGGCGGATGACGCGGCTCCTGCAAAACCTCCTGGACCGCCTGATGATGTCTTTCACCCTGGGATCCCAGCGGAGGAGCAGTGCGCGTGTTAGTGTGTGTGTGCGTAAGAGAGAGAGAGAGAGAGAGAGAGAGAGAGAGAGAGAGAGAGAGAGAGAGAGAGAGAGAGAGAGAGAGAGAGAGAGAGAGAGAGAGAGAGAGAGATCACGAACACCAAATCATATTTTAGAGTGAAGTCAATGCAAAAAACTGTTAAATTCTCATATATTCTATTACAAAAAACTCGAAGGCAACTCTTTTTATTCATTCATTTACATTTGATTTGATTAGATTGTACTTTATTCATTCCATAACGGCGAAATTAATCAGTTACAGAAGCAGAAATTACAAAAAATTAAATAAAATAAGCAAACTATGTGCCTATACAGAAAGGAAGCAAAAATATACAACATGCCTTGTACAGAATCAAGAAGCAAAATATACAATGTACCTCATCCAGAAAAAGACTATACTGATAATGCAGAGTACAGCAGTGACTCAGTATGACTCTAGAGGTGTAAGTAAGTAAAATATGTGCAAAAATATATATTAAAGCAGCCAATATGAAGATCACAACTACTCCATTGTCAAATATCTCCAGTACCTTGTCTTTCTTAACAGGAAAAGGGAACTATTGCACATAATACCAGTGAAATGCCACTCTCGGAATGAAATTCCATTTTTGGACCCCTTGGAAAGTCAAACACACAGAGAAGCATCCTGGACTCAAACTGGAGGACCTCATCCAGTCTGGAGTGCCATCCACAGCACCGCTAATAATGATATATAGACAGTATTCCCAACTTTAATCTCTCCTTTTTTGGACTGTCAGCAAAGCCCTTTTTATAGATTTCCTGAGGTAAAAAAGACTTGATTTCCCCTTGGAGAAGAAGGTATGAGTGTTGGCTTTGGTTGGAGAGGTGTCCTCCAGGAACTCCAAAAGCATCACATTGCAGTACTTTTACTGATACGACTATAATGACTTTCCTTGATGACGTTGACAGTCGTGTCATTATATGCTCATCAACATTCTCCCGATCCCCATGATTAAAATCAAAACTCAAAAGCTATCAAATGTCAGATCTGAATCGGTTTTCCTTGTGTTTTTTTGGGAGGGGAAATAGGGCTTCGCAGTTTCGCCCAAAATAACCATCAGTCCCCGACCACTGACAACACAAACACTCAGTGATCATCATGTCTGTTTTCCACTCTTTCGCATTGGAGTTGGTCCCTGATGAATCTGTGGCCGGGTCAAAGTTCAAACCTTCACAACGCAATTCCTTGATTACACTCCAATTACCATTCATCCAAATAAAAAATGACATATTGTGTGATTGACTTATCCGGACGCACTGAGGAGCGACACGCTCACGTAAAGCAACTTCGCATTGCCAACGCAGTTGAGCATCTAAATCCCACCCGTCGTTTCGGTGCCAATGTCAGTGATTATTAGAAACACTTTAGCGGTTACCAATATAATGGACGGCGTAAGCCGACACTGACGAACGAAGGCCTGAATGGTAACGATAGGCGCTTTTACAATGCTTTTCAGACAGAGGGAGACTCTAATGAGTCAATCTGTTGAGTGCATATCTTTTGGCACGTGCAGGGGCACTTAAAAATAGCCTCTCCATTAACGGTGGGTTACGAATAGTGTCGGAGTAATGATGACAAATAGAAGAAGCCCCTTACAACAGAAGTGCTGCGAGCTTCACATGAGTGCAATTAACAACGGCTTAGACAAGCTACGTTGTAATTTCTTTTGAATGGAGTCCAGGTTTGGAAGAAAAATAGAGTCTCCTGAGAGTCTGAAACGTAGCTGGCAAGCTTGAGGATGATCGTACATAATCAGAAACAGACGGGCTTTTTTTGTGGGGGGGGTGAGCGCAACTGCACAGGGGGAAAGTAATAGTACGCTGTGTTTTCTTTGCCTACAGTAGCTCTCTGGCGTCAGCTGCGGCTTGGCCCGGGTGCATGTGCGAGCTCAAAGATGAAAAAGCACAATCACATACTTTAGGAGATGAATTATGATACAAACCAGTGGTAGGGAAAAAAAAAAAAGACAGAAAAGCAGCCGCACACAACTGGTTGGCACTGTGAGCGGGACGGGGCCCGGGCGGCTTTAAAAACCCTGCGGTGGGGCACGCGGCTCGGTGGCAGTCAGACGGCTTATCTTGATGGATCCTGTGATACCGAGCGCAGTAGCTTCAGCTACAGTCTGTCAGCAGTTGTCAGGGAACCTCGGACCGTCTGCAGCGACAGCGTCAGGTCATTAAGCAGCCTATAAATCATTTCAAAGCAGATGCTTGATCTGAAAACCCGATGGTGTAATGATTCTGAACTCAACCTGGTTCCGATGTCGGGATCGTTTCAGAGGCTTTTTCACTCTTCTTAGCATTCGGGCTACTTTAACTGCACGAGTCCAGATTCTCATGTTAAAAAAAAAAAAAAAAAAAAAAACATCCTCGCTGAGACTCCAGCCAGGCACGCCAAAGAAAACCCTATAGCACCACGTCCTGCTCTTTATAGGAGAAATAACTTCAAATCCAAGTTTTTCTTTGAGGCCAGACGTGAAAAGACTCGCCAAGTTTTGAAACGTTGCCTCTTCATGCCACAGCCCAACAAATTTGTCAAGCATGGCTTTAATCTGAGCTGCACTGACGCTAATGTTTACTCTAATGCAGAGACGACAAGTAACTAAGAACCAATGCTGTCTGACTTCGACGATATCTGGACTTTCTTCTCCTTAAATTTTTCAGATTTGACTCCTTACTTCTTTCAGCTTTTACAGATGACGACTCGGTACTAAAGACGTATAAACAGAGCGAGGGAAAGTCAACCGCCAAGAGAAAAAATCGCGTCCAGGGAGTGCTCAGTTTGTGAGAAACAGAAAAACATGACATGAACAAACTGTATATATATATATACAGTATATATATATATACAGTAGGGTTAAACTGAGCTTCATAATCTCTCTGTAGTAATACAATTTGTCTTCATAGCAAGTGTTTACCTTGAAAGTGGTTTTTTTTTTCACTTAAAATGATCACACCTACACTTACAGTCTTATGTTAAAGTTTATAGTGTTCACATTTTCCTCAATACGTTCATTATGTTGTGTTTTATTTAACAGTTTTTACGCTCTTTGAATTGTTCTCTCGGGTCTGTTTTCACCGCTTTTAAAGCATGGGATATAAAATGATCACTTTTTCCAACACATTAACACGTATAGTGGTTTAGTATAGAGTTATACGGCGTAGAGTTAATCCATAGATTTAATGGTAGTTGTGGGATGACGTTAGTCAGGCGCTAAAAAGGGCGGTAGGATGAACACGTGCAGACGTCTTCCTCCTCCTTCCCACACGAGAATTTGATTATTTTCTTTTTCCATCGTCTTCCTATCCTTAGTTTTCTGTACATATACAACTGATTTTCTTTCTTTCGTTAATTGTTTGAAAACACATTAATAAAAACAAAAACATATTTTACACTCATTTTATTGCATAGTGTCATATAGGCAATCTACATACGATTGTGAGTCATTATGAATTAAATAAAGTTGAAAAGATGAATTATTTTAACTGTGGTTTTGATCAGGGATGCACTAGTGGATGGAATATCACAGACTAGCGTTTAGATGATATTGTGAACATTTATGATGGCAGCTAATACTGATATTAATAATAAAACACACAATCAAACGAGTAAAGTCATAACTAATTCAACTTTCATAGACAAGAGAGGGTTAAGTATGTGTTTGATTCATAACAAGCCTCGTTTCCACAGTGCCCCTTGGTGCCGGTACGGGTCAGGTCGGAACCGGTTGTTGTGCGTTTCCACTGACTCAGAACCGTTACCAACCGGTACCATTGGTAACCATTTCCCGCTACCCCTCCACTTGGGTACCAGGCACAATGTGCCGGATATGAGGGGGAGGAGCTTCAACACTGCCGTCTGCTCATTGGTCCGTGACAACCGCTGTTCTCCCAGCAAGCAGCCATTTCCAATCAGTTCTTCTGCAGCAATCAGGTCACTTTTTTGAAAATGTCCTCCCGTTATGGCGTCACATCCTGCGTGATTACACAACCGTTCATAACCCCGCCTACATTTCAAACCGAACCCTGTGTAATGGAAACGTGGCACTGATATGGGTCTGGTTACAGATAGCCGACCCCACCCGACCGGCACCGGCACCAAGGGCCACTGTGGAAACGAGGCTATAGATCAGGTATGTAGCGTGGTTAGGTGACTGTTTTTTGAACTCCTTGGTTAGTTTTCTCCAATCATTGTTCTTTTTTTTTTTTATAATAGTAGTGTTTTTTGATGGGGAAGATTATATATAAGCCCCTTGGGCTTCTTTCCTCTCCTGCACAGTCGGGTTTTATTTCTTGTAATTCTGTATTATATTCTTATTTTGTGCGAATTAAACAATCGATTAAAAGTTTCTCTGAGAAGTCAGAAGATTCCATTGAGCCAATTAGGAGCTATAGTGTTGTAAATACCCTAAAAAAATATATATTTAAAAATCTCCAGATTCAATTCCTTTACAGAGCTGGAGCCGTTATAAAAAGTTCCATTTTCTCCGCTTACATGGAGTCACGGTTTTTACAAAACGTTGTCTTTTCCTCTGTTTCCACACAGATGGAGTTGGAGCATTTTCAAAAAGTCCCGCCTTGAGAGCCATTTTCAAAAGGTTGCATTTTCAGTGGCTCCGTGCACCATCATTGTGTAAACTGACACCGAAAACGCAATGACATTTTTCCATTTTCACAATGAAAACACCGTCTCCACTCCCAAAAACATCAAACAATTTGCATAATGAATCAGACATGTGTTTTGATTAACATGAGAATATTGAGTTTCTCTTTGTGAAATGGTTCATTCTAATACTTGTTCTTCAGGTTGAAAGGGGACTCAGTCTACTTCATTTGAACAGGCCAGATTCAACGACATTAGCTCAATAAATAATTTTTTGTGTGTGTAGTAAAAAGGGCCTTTATACACGCTCACTAGCAACTAATAGTCTGGAAAATATGGTTTGTCAAACTATTGTTCAACCGACTCGTCTTGACGGGCTATTAAAAACACAGTTTTTATGTATTTTTGTGGAATAAGTGGAGGAAAGATAAATGCGTCTGATACAACAGCGCAACATGTTTTTCCTCCCCCCAGTTGGACTCGTGGTCTTAAAAGTGGGAATGTCGGTTCTCTCCTGTGTTGAATATCTGGAGCAGGACCGGAGCTGTCGGGTTTGGAAACAGGTTGTTCTCTAGTCTCTCGCTTCTACATCTTCTTGTGGAAATGTTAGGTTATAATTTACAGCGTTACTACATCTGGCACCCCGTGACACGGCACGCAGCGAGCAGCCACCGCACGTCTGCGGAGAGCATTAGAGACCCGCTCCGTCCCCGCGAGGATGGATTTACGAGCGGCTCGAGCGCCGCGCTCGAAAAAAAAAAACAAGATCACTTCTCGTGTCCTTGTAAACAGAAACACGCTGCTTTTACATTTGCACAAATTGAGCCGTCGCCTGTTGTGTTTGCTGCTTTGTCCTTTGTAAACTTTTGATTTATTTATTTATTTTATTCCCGGCTCATTTTCTCGCTCCCTGACGTGATGGGGGTGGATAGTTGGGATGCACGCTAACGCCACATGCCAGGATCTAGATCAGCCTCGCTCCAGTTTTCCTTGGGTTTTCTACTACTTTATGTCGTTGGTATGTTGTTTTGGTGCGGTGCATCACCTCTATAAAAAAAAAAAAAAAAAAAAAAAAGAGGTGGAAATCTTTGCCAGCAGCAGTTGATGATATCATAAATGACAAGTGTGGCTTTTGTAGCATGAGTGCTGTGCTTACTGCCAGCTCCTGTAATATTTACTACCAGCGGTTTGGCTCCCAGCGGAGGCTACAGCTTGGCATGATCGGACTACACTTCTTAGAACGCACCATAAAAGATTTACACGTAAAAGATGGACCCGATCTTGACAGGTATAAATAATCATATCTTTGGCTTTCCAAGCTCTGGGCTTAACGCTGTCATATTTGTTTGTCTAGACACCAGGAATGCTACCATTAGGGGGAGAAGAGAGAGAGAGAGAGAGAAAAGAAAGAAAAAAGCTCCTGCTTGAGGCAGATATTAATGTGGACACGAACGCTAACAGGACGCGCACGCCCAGAGAAGAAGTGCGGGGTGAATCTGTGCAAAACATAACATTTAAAAAAAAAAAAAAAAGCTGTAAAAGCGAGTTCTCTCCCCCTTCAAAGCTGCACACTTAATCCGCTCTTCTTTTTTTACAACGTATAATTCATGTTTAACATATCCGGTGGAAATGTGCACGCTGGCATCTTCAGATCTCTACACTGTTATTATCTATTTTCTACGTTTTTCGATGAGCCATAACTTGAAATCGGGCCGGCGAAACACTCGTTTGTGTCGATACAAGTTTACTGCCGCGCAACGTAAGTGGCAGCGCCGCAGCCACAGACCCGGTTTACTAGTCACCTCGTTTGATTTGTTTATTTATTTTTTCTTTCTTTCTTTTCTTACTGTCCAGAGTGGCCGTGCCGCCAAATGAAGAAGTCTGCGGCTAATGAAGGCGAAGTTGTGAATGGCTGCATCCTCTGGCACACGCACACTCACTTCCCCACTTCTCCTTTTTTTTTTTTTTTTTTCTTTTTTTTCCCTTTTTTCTTCCTTCTGTTAGTGCACAGGAAGGCGCATACTTGTGTGCTCACAATGGAGAACTGCTCGGAGCTATCTTAGGCATGTCTGGACGCCGCTGTATGTTTAGCGACTGGGTCTTTTTTTCTCCGAGATTCCTCTTCTGAATGGGAAGTCGCGTACGAGTCTGGCTCGTACGCCGGAGAAGTGAGCGGCCGTCATTGTCACACGGCCATTGACTAAGTTCAGTGTGTCCTTAGAAAATCAGGAAGGAGCTGTGTCATGCAGCCGCCTTTGTCAGTGTTTACATGCTGCTCTTTTTTTTTTTTCTTTTTATTGAGATCTTTCTGGAAGCACTCTTTCCTTTGATATAAGTGAGATAAATGCACCACTTAAAAGGTATTATTACCCACTTACAGCCGCGTTGTCCTGCAAGTCAAACCAGGAAACGATGAACGGTATAAACATTGCAGGAAAAGCTGATTTTTCTTACACGTGTTTCCGAGACACCCATTTCACCGGCCTCGGACAAATTTGAAATGGAATTTGCGGAGAAGTTGACAAAATGTGTCAAACCGCTGGCAGAGGGAACGCTTTTGCAAGGTGACACGAGCGAGGAAACTGCAGCCGATGTTCAAAAATGCACTTTTTTATTTTTGCAAAAAAAAGTCTCGCAAATGTATAACAAAAACCTTGAAAGTGAGAGAAGTGAATAATGAGCTGTCAGTTTATCAGTTGGGTCTTCATCCAGCAGCTTCTGCTGGAGAATGGTTTCTGGCCTGGGGAGAGACACTTTGTTAATCTGATCAAGAGGAAACAATTTGTATTTTCTGGACTATAGGTCAATTCATATCCTATTAAAGAGGCCAGTTGAATATCAAAATATACTGGTACTTACCATCGGCACCACTAGATGTCACTGTATTACTAGTATATAGCTATAGAACATGGAAATTAAAATACGACTAATACAACCATGCAACTTAAATGTGTTTTTTCCCTCTTCGAGATGGATTTTTTAACACGGATGCGACATGTTAACATGACAAGGAAAACGCATTTTGGAGTTTTTTGTTTCAGAAAATGTTCACATTTAAACGGCAACATTTTTGAAACCAATCTGGTCCCACAAACCCAACAAGCAAGGTGATTATTAAGGATTTATACAAGTTTTATTTTTCATTGTATTTTGCACCACAATGTTTCATTAAAATTGACTTTATGTTGAGATTGTAGTCATTTTCAGTACTAACTGCAAAAATATAGACAATTTCATTACATACGCTCTGACCACAAGTGAAAATTTAAAGGTTATCATAGCAATATTTTAAAAGTCTGGTCCACTCAAGAGGAAACTGGACTGTATGTGGTCCCTGAAGTAAATTAAATCTTATTTAATAATTATCTTGTATACATCTTGTATACAAATGTATATATGTATTTTTATTGTATACATCTTTGTACTGGTTCAGTTATGTGCTTTTCAAATAACCATAACATATTTGGTGTTTGGTTCGTTCAATATCAACTGGTCCTACAATTTGTCCTCGTGACCCGTCCCTCCGAAGAGAGGACACCTGTCTTCAGGGGACACTTGCCCTTGGATTTTAGGGCGTCCCTACATCAGAGGTTTCACTGTATTTATTTATTTATCTATTTATTTGTTTATTTATGTTTCCCGCATAATCCTGACTAAAACAACCTGATTTCATGCAAGTACCGTTGAATATATATGCCATTCCTAAATCACATGCACGCTGCCTCCTGCAGGGCTGTTGAGACCACACCCCCCCCCCCCCCCCCTTACATGCACTGTGCATTCCTCCATCACATGTGCACAGGATTTCTAGAGTCATGAGTCTCTAGAGGCGCCATTGTTATTGTTTTTCTACTCACGGATGTGTAGAAGAACTATTTACTACTGATATAGTGTGCATGCACAGTAGCAAGTTGGAGACGGAGCATCTTTGAAAAGTTGCAGCCTGGGAGCCATTTTCAAAAAGGTGTGTTTTCACCGTTGTTGTGTAAATGGACCCCCAAAATGCATCGTGTCAACGAGGCCTTATACTGCATCCTATAGTCCAGAAAATACGGTAAATTCTGCAAATATCTTGCCACATGCATGCAAACTTTTAACTGTGTTTTGATCCGGGTTTTATGGATTTTTATTCCAATATTGATGCAATACTTTAAAAGTACCAATCCAGCATGATCACAAGAGCAAATTGTCCCTAATTTGTAATTTTTTCTCTCTGCTTTGAGTTTCAGACTTGTCTTTAAGGTGAGGGATTCTCAAATGTGGCACCATTTTAAAAGGGGAATAAACAGGCTTCTTGGTATAAATAAGATTTACTTTGTTACATTCATTACTTTTTGTGCTGAGTTTATTTTCACGAGGGAAACAGGGGAAAGATACTATACACAAAGGCACACCCAGAAAGACAACACGAACTCTGAGGGAAAGGTAAATCATAAAACTACGATAATGCTCTCCATTGTATGTTATGGTGCGGATTGAATACAGCTCCGCGGGGTTGAGCCATCTGAACGGTGTTTTTCTAACTAATGATCTATTACTGCGCTCCGTCAGAGCTGTTTTCTCTGCGAATGCTTCTGCTGACAGTGTGAGTTGTGATAAGAGCTCCACCATGGGCACTGTATCTTACCCACATGTGTAGCTAATTCAGAACCTGTGGCCAATAACACTTTCTATAGGTCAAAGGCGCACGACCTATGAGACAATTTTTCCTACATCAGTTCGAACACAGATAATTATTCAGGGAAAGACGTCTAAGGGGGACCATTTTGCCAGTTTTAAACAAAACACAATGATGTAAGCTCTGTTTTTATTCTTCTTCTTTTTTTGCCAACGCTAACTCAAACGTGTATTCGTTCAGCTTGCAAACCCCAGTAATGGTTATGGGATTATGAGGGTGGATGGTTTCATTTTTCTAGCCTATGACTGTCACATCCACGTCCATTACAGTGATTTAAACCCAAGCATATATGCCAGGGCCATTTTTTTACTGCAGGGCTCTCAAGCTTGGCTGCTCTACATTAAAACACATTTATATAGTCCGGAGCAGCCAGAGTCCTGGTTATACTAGAGGGTCACTCACAAATCAGAGCTCAATCTCCGCCCGCCTTGAATCATCCTGTCGGCTGAACGCGCACAGATGATTTGTCACACATTGTTTCCATTGCTTGACAGGACAGGTTTACACTCCGGATCGCTCTATATACACACACACACACACGCACACACACACACACACACACACACACACACACACACACACACACACACACACACACACACACACACACACACACACACACACACACACACACACACACATTTAGAATTAACAGAGAATTGCTCTTTTACCGATGTGCATTGCACTGAAAAGCAGGTTGATGTTATTATAAGGTGGTATCTTTTATCTGTAACACTGAAAAAAGATATTTCCGCAGCACATTTAATCCCACAAAGGTTCTAGAAACAAGCGTCACTTTTCAAAAAGTGTAATTGTAGAACTATATTTGCATAGCGTTACATGGAGGCCTGTGCCACCCACCTAGACTCACACTGCCGTTACTTACATTACTTAATAGCCTGTAAATCCTTCATGTCAACATTGTGGGGCTTTTTTTTTTCTTTCTTTTTTCTGATGACATAGTAGATTTGGGCTTTTCCCAGCATGCCCTTTTTCTTGTAGTATATTTTGTTTTAATGAGAAATCATAATAGAAAATGCATAGATCCCAGATTGCTGCAGATCTATAGTAGCTTCCTGGGGCTTTTATAAAATGACATATTCTGCGCATAAATATGTTTTATGTATGTATTTATTTATTTATTTGAATTTGAATAACAGACTCATTTATCAGGAAGTACAACACTGTGGGGGGGGGGGGGGGGGGGGGGGGGGGGGTAGCATGCTGTATCTGGCTAAATTATATGCTATATAAGGGTTTTTTACAGCAGCTTGTTTGAGCAGTTCATGACAGCAGCTCACAAAGAAAGATCTCCAGCGACTGAAAGAGACAGAGACATTTTAAATGCGATACGATTTAAAAAAAAGTTTTTATATATTATTTAATTGCAGTTTTATCGTGGAGGGGAGTAAAGTGAGATGAACCTTTGTGTGAAAACCTTTTAACGTTAGAAAGCACTCCCATTTCTGACCTGAACATGGGTTCACACGAGATTTGTCGATATTTGCATATTTAAGCTCAAGATCAATTTATAGAGCAACGAAGACAAAGATATTAGACTGTGTTTGGCTTTCTTAAAGTGTAATGCAAAGTCATATAACATCCGAATACAGAGATAAAAGGCATTCAAAAGATTTGCACATAAAAATATATAAAATACATTTCAGACTTTACAATAAATGTGCAAAACGCTTTTGAATTTTAACAGAACAATACAAAAAGCCTGTGATAAACAGTAACTCCGTTTAGTCCCCAGAGAGCCTTACAAGTATGGAATTGAAAAAGGCAACAGAGAAAAGTGAATAGAGAAGTTTGTAGTTGTTCGCATGGTCACACTGACTTCTTCATATTTTTAGTTTTACTTTTGGACCTGTCACATGTTCATTACGCTACAAGCTTTATAAATCTTGGGTAATAATTCTCCAGATTACCTCTATTTAACAGTTATTTTCTTTTCTGAAGCAATTTCGCGTCAAACATTAATGGGCAGATTGGCATTTGGTTGTGCAAATTTCCACTGTATTCATGTGGAAACTTTAAAAAGCTGCGTTTCGATGAGGTTCAACTCTCAACCTCCGCCTTGTTTCACCTCCACTTCTACCCGCTTTATACTCTGCACCCTGCCAAACTGTCAATAATGCCGTGATTGTCGTGAAATGTCGGTTGACCCTGTGACCTTTATATTACTGCCTCCGTATCAACTCAGCCTTTCAATTTCCAAATGACTCCGCATCTCCTGAGCCTTTGCTAATGAAAGAGACATAATATTTGCTGTGTGTTTTCCTGGTCCCAGCAGGGGGGGACCTATTGATTTCGGTGACCTTTTTTTTACCCGCCACTGCTGAAGTAGAAGAAAAGCAATGAGAGACGACTGCAGGTTATGCTGCAGAGTAACAGTAGAGCGGCTTATTTACTGATCCCCATGGAGACCCTACTCAGCATTATTGTCTTGTGTCGTGGCTGCGACACACACACACATACAAACAATGCAAGCTCGGGAACTTTTTGGATCGTATGTATAGTATTTCATAGGAAATTAAACAAGTAGGGTAAATATATATATTTTAGTCCATTGCGATGAATCAAAGCCTCTTTTAAATCATTTATGTAATTCGAGATAACTTAAATTTTTTCAGGGAACTTGAACAGCATGTCTCTTCCTCATATGTTTAAGAAATTGCACAAAAATCCAATAACCTGGATTGTATATGTTGATTTTTTTTTTGACTCACTTATCACTGAATACAAGGGAATAACTCCTGGGTTACTTTGAATTCTCTCTCCCAGCACACGTTCACTTTGTCGTGTTGCTGTGACACATTAGCAGAGCTGTCAGCGCTGTGTAAGGATTTTCATTCGTTCACGCGTTCAGCTGAAGATACGTCAGTTACCTGGAGGGTAAGATGATCTAAAAGAGCAATCATGAGCAAACCTCAAAAGTGTGTGAGAAAATTCATTAAAGGTTTTCAATATTCACCTTTGTAATTGAGTTCGGAAGTAATAAAAATCATATTGAGATACTTTTTTTCAAGGGAAAAGTTTTTGTAAAATGATAATACAGTGTTTATCCTTTAAGCCCGTTTTCATGTGAAAACGGAAAACTTTTGCGTTTTGATGACAACAATGCTTGTAGCTACTGAAAACGCAACGTTTGCATGTCAACGGACATCATTTTTCAAAATGTTGCCATATAAATGCAAAACTTTTCGGAAATGAAAACGCAGAAGGATGCATTTTAACTTGACATGTCGTCATGTATGCAGGACCTGAGTCAGGTGAAATGATAGAAACATTATCAAAGTCAAAGTCAATTTTGCTGCAACAACAAAACACGCAGTGGAATTGAAATTTGATCTCGCTCGCCCTCCTACAGTGTAAACATTTCTCACCCACAACCAAAAAAGGGTATACAGGCAAAATATATAACCAAATTTGAATAAAAATAGGAAAACAGAAAATATAGACCAGAAAACAAGCCAGCAAGATTTTGAAATAGAAATTAAAAAAAAAATTGTAAATGTGCAATAGACCCTGAGCTCGTGCAGCAGCATAGACAATAACATAAATAGTGCAATGAACAGTCGACATACAAATATTTAGAATAATTGACAGTAATTACAGCATAATAATAAAAAGAAAAAGGAAAAAAAAAAAACATCCCAGCTGAGATGAACTGTAATAACAGCATCATGATTTCCCAGTTAATTTTCTACACCTATTAATATGCACTTTAGGGCCATTATCCCATCTGCTTATTGAATTATTCCCGTTCTGGAACAAATATTTCAGGGTAATTTATCCTGGTTTTTGATTTTCTGTTCGTCACAGAAAGAGTTTCTGTCCATGACCTTCTGAAGTTCTGAGAATAATAATCAGATAAAACATTCATTTGAAGCTGCCATTCCATTGCAGGCATTGTAAACGCAGGGTGTTGTCGATGGTCCTCAAATCAGGATTAGCAAAACTGTCTTTGTCAAGTAAACAGTAGTTTGGTGAAATAGTAACTGTGATGACAAACATTTTGGTGGAAGCGAAAGCTAATCACTCACACACACACTTTATAAATGGTTCAATTTACTATACATAAAAGATTCCTGCCAATAGTAAACATTACAGTAACTCCATGATGCATGCAATATTCTGTGAGAGGAAAAGTGCTGGTATAGCCTCTTCAGTTTCGACAAGTAGGTCACTCCTGCTCTATGGATCTTTGTAGGGACACGTTGAAACAGGACCTGATCCATTAGCTCGTGGTAATGCATTCTTCCCTGCTGTAATTCAAGCTTTAAGTCAACTTTATAAGCGTATCGTTCTAAGAATCTCAGCGCGTGGCAGCTGATTGACAGAGGAAAAATCTCAAATCAAATCAGCATTCCTGAACGTTGACGTAAGCGGGTGGGGGGGGGTTAAGGCCTTTATTCGTTGCTGTTCAGGCTCGACGTAACACCCGCGCTGCTGTTACTGCGACTCTGTGACCCTGACCTTGGTGTTGGTATTGACATGTCATAAAACAAGTAAAAATAGCTGGATCCTGGATTACAGTCCAGCCAGTCACACTCTGTTTGGAGATCGGGCTGCGACCCCTCTGACTGAAGGAGTCCGGCAAAATGAGGCCAGCCGGACGGTCATGTAGAGCTGCACGACACCGATGTAGACGTCCTCTTCTTTTTTTTTTTTTCCTGCTCCTGTCTCGAGTCACTGCTTTTCCTTTTTTTTTTTTTTTTTTTAAATCTCCCCTCTGGTGGGATCCCCTCTTCTGTTTCCTGCTGTTTATGTGAGTTGCTTAGAAACCATGGCAGCTGTCCAGCTGAGGGGGATTCTTTTTTTTTTTTTTTTTTTTTACTGGCATGACTCAAGGGGTCACGAGGTTACAGGGTCAGCATATGGCTTGGAGGCTTTACAGTTTTAATGCTGGCAGTAGGTGACGCTTTGTTCTGTTAAACAGGTTTATCTACCTCTTTAACCTCAGGATGGTGTCCAACAGACAGCCAACAACTATTACGGCACACAAAGTGATTTAAGCATCTTTGGTGAATCTGAGAAATCTTCACCTGAATCAATGAGTGCATGCGTTTGAAGTCTGCGGGATGCCAATGAATCTAAATATCTTGAAACTTGGAAAATGACCACGTTTTAGACAAAAAGCGGTGGTTTTCCGCATGCCGCTCTCATCGGCTTTATTGCTAGCGCGGCAATATTTGTTACGACTGTGACTCATTGGTAGATTCGTTAGGCTTGAGCATGGAAAATAAAACCGCTTCGGTTTGAAAAAGGCCAGGATTTGAGCTGAATTAATTATGTAATATCATATCATAACGAAAGGTTAAAGCCTGAAGGCCCTTTTGGATCGGACATTCAAGAGGGAACCGGCCTTCGGAAAGTCAGCCGTAACTAAAATGGTTACGTGATTGCATTTTGTGCTGCCAACAAGTTCTCTGAAATGACATGGCAACGATAATTATATAATGAATTATAAGTGCAGAGTCAAGCAAGATTGATATTTGGTGAAGTTTGTGGAAGTGATGCCATGCAGAATGTAATCAGACACCTGCAGACGCTTGAAGATTCGACTTGAAGGCCACTGCTGGAGCGGTCGCAGCTTTCAAGGTGGACACACTGTAGAAAACACCGTCTTATGCTTTTTATTAGCCCATACCAACTTTATGTTAACATCCTAGAATTGTTTTCACATTTGTAGGGTCTTCTTCTTGACTTGGTCTCTGCCCTCTGAAGTCTCGGTCTTGTGATGCACGGGTCTTGGTCTTGACTTGGTCTCGGGTTACATGACTACAACTAAAATTCTACTAAATGAGTAATAGGTTTTACTTAAATATGGCATTTTTACCGCACCAATAGAGCGACCACACCTTACCTGATCAATCACATTGGCTCATTCACACACCAATGGTGACGTCCATGTTTTAACACCATTGAGGGCAACATCTGGGTCAGTTTCTTGCCAAATGACTCTTTGCCATGTTGATAAAGCCAAACTCTGGAAGAAGACCACCATGGTGTCAAAGTTACTTCAGCTGAGAAGCAATAAATACATTATTAAATCCTAATAATTCAATTCTGTGCACTTTTTTATTTTTATTTTTTTTTATTTTTTTTAATGCAATATAAATAGCTTTTGAGAAACACAGGAACTTTACACAAACTAATTGTCACAGTATGGCTTTGATGCTCCTGGTACTTTGCTGATAAGACAGCTGCTCTTCACTGCGTCACTGTGATCATTGCTGCCGTCTGCGGTTCAAGTTCTGGGTGTCGGTGTTGTATCATGACCTCTGCCTCAGATGGAGTTAAACAAGGTAGTTATACACTTCCAGCATCGTCCTACTTGGCTTTGCACTTGTGGTTGTATGTTTCACACGGTTGCGATTTTCTTTATTGTTTTTAGCCCTTTATCACCATGACCGCTCAAGGCTTCTTTTTGGCTTTCTGCCAGTGAAACAAGTTTAACATGTGACCGCATCAGTGGTTTTGATAAATCGCTGGATTTGTTTTTTTTTTTTTTTACAAAAGAATATGAGATTTGTATGCAATTCATCAAAAATGTCAAACAACTACAGGAATTTATTTATTCAGTTGTTTTTTTTTAACAGGTTTCTTCAATTTTTGGGGGGATTGATTAGTTGGCTCTTTTGTAAGTCGCGCTGTCTTCTGAATACACCGGTCCTGTTTTGTCATCGCCATTTTTCCCAAATGAAATCAGTTTCTGAACGAATGCGATGTTTACAAGGAGATTGTCATTCTGATTATTGGTGTCCATGCAAACAGCTACTGGGCCCATCGCATTTAGAAGTGAGTCTTTTTGGTGACTATGCGCACACGGCTCTGGGTCGTTCCACTCATGTACACGTGCCTGCCGTGGCAGCAAGCGGCGCAAAACACAAAGACCCTTGTTAAAAACGGTTGTGATTCACACTGTGTTATTAGTCAGCCACCTCCTTTGATTCAGCCGCATCTGGCTGTGGTGCGACTGGGCCGGGAATGCATCACATGAGGAACGAAGCCGCAGAGCGTTCAAGAGCTGGACGACCGCGCCGAGGGCCGAGGGTCTGAGGTCTGACCTCCACGTGCTTCACCTGTTCGCACTGGTCAAGGTTTACATTAGGCCGTGTTCTGCTTTTTAAGGTCTTTACAAGGTTTAGCAGCTACCACACACACACACACACACACACAGGCCTAGTTAGAATGTGTGTCCGGATGAAAAACTCATCAGGTCAGAATGACTCACGGGTGGCTGAATTCCACAAACGCGCCATATTCATACACATGTCGAGTCAAGAGGAGAAATTGTTTTTCTTCCCACTCAGTCGGTTTTACACCATTAAAACACTGTTGGGATCAAACCAGACCAAATAAAGTGCCGTTCCTCGGGGAGGGAACGTGCCGCCCTGCTGAAGGATCCATTTGAAGTCCTTCTCCTTCCACCACGCAGCTCCCCTCCTTTCTGGAAACCCGACCCGGTGGTATGTTTTTCGCCGGAGTCCTACAGCGGTGTTCCCGACCTCAGACAGTCTTCCACAATCAGGAGGAATACCCTGATGCTGCAGTTTGGACCCTCTGCGCCGAAACCAAATAGCATAATTGTGTAATGAGGGATCCCTCTCCAGGAAACATACTCAAGTCGGAAAACTGGCTCCTGTTCCTGCCGATAACTCGCATGGTTTATTATAAAAGCACAATTTCAGTAAGTAATCGTCTCGATTTATAAATCACCATTATGTATTTGGGGACTGTTGGAGATCTGGGATTCATATTGGCGTTTGGTTGCGTCTGCCAACGCCACAGTCATATTTGCTGACCACAGAACAAATCAGCATTTTCAGTTAAAACATTGTCATAATGTTTTTTTTTTGTCTTTTTCTTTTTTGTCTTTTGGCAGGATGACTCAAAACGTAATGATTCACAAGCTCCTTTAAAGTAGACCAGTGTCTGAGGATGATGAGCCCGATGCGGCCGTGCGGATGTTGTGTAATTGATAAAACATTGCGGGAGGAAGCTGCGCGTGTGAGGAAGTTGACGCTTTCGATGCTCCAAACATAATGCCACACCAGTGTGCGTGAACTGATCTGAACTGAACTGACACATCAGGGTTGTGTTCCCACCTGTCTGGTGTGGGCGTTTTTTTATTGACACCCAGAGGTTAACACAGGTAACTATGCATACTGTGGTGTTTTCGAACTGGGCATGGCTGCAGCTGAAGACCTACATGTGTACATAAAGATCACCAGGTATACAGACCTGGTTTATCCAATTTATCTGACACATTAGATTTAGTGAGAGGAAGCACAGGCATTCACAAAAGTTGGTACACCTCAAGGATTTTGTTATTATATGTGGTTCGTTATTCGGTTTTTTCTTTTTCAGTTTTTATCGTTCATGATCTGTAAAAAAAAAATCAGTAGGCAATGATTTGCAAATCTTACATAAACATAAAGTTTCAAGTGAAAACGCGTTTTCGTTTCAGAGAACTTTTGTGTTTACTCTGCATTGTTTTGAAAATGAGTTTTCAAGTTGGGCCACCACTGGTGCTGTTTGTTTTTGTAATAAAATCATACACATGCGCGCAAACAGTACCCTATAAACATTAACAATAGTAGACAAACATATGTAAAGACAGATGATGAAATTGGATTGCAATTATAGTGACTCTCAACTCTAAAGCTACCAGGTCCCAGGAGAATACAGACTGGGAGTTATGACACTCAGAAGGCCGCCATTGTTGTTCTTGTCTATTGAATTACGACATGCAGAATATTATTTACTACGGCCGTGGTGCACATGTGCAGTAGCAACATTTCCACCGTCGACATGGAGGCGGAGTCCGAGCATTTTCGAAAAGTTGCTTTTTCAGTGGTTTCGAGCACTGTTGGCATGTAATGGGTAAAAAATACAAATGAAAAATAAAATAAAATAAAATAAAATAAAATACAAATGAAATATAATGAAAAATTAATATACAGTGAAAATGTCCCATTCTCACTTGAAAAGCTTTATTCTTTTTTTCTCTCCATATCATACAACAGTGTCACCGTTTTATGGAAACTTTTTTTTTTCAGTTAATCAAATGTTTAAAGCAATTAACATAACAGTCAAAGAAATGATAGAAATTCATTTTTTTTGTGTGTATTAATAATTTTCTGATTGAAATTTTTTAAAACATGAACTCAAATGGATAAAAGAAAGCATCAGTGTAAGATCTTATCAATTCAAATGAATCTAGTTAATCACCAAGGGTTCAGATCAGTTGCAAATGACTAAAGCCAGGTTAGAGAATCACAGGCAGCAGCTGTCTCATTTAAACCGCTGACATTTATGCTGTGTTGTTTTGTGGTTTGAAGTCTGTGAGCTGTCAGAAGACCTTTAGAAGAAGCGTTGATGCCAAGCAAGGGATTCCAATAAAACTAAGTCATTTGAAATTAATTTTATTTTTTTTTAATCCAGGTCCAAGTGGTCAGGGCAAAGCCCCAACGCTGCACAAACACAAATGAGTCTGATTGAGTCTAAAATGTTCACTGTATTTGACTGTAATGTGTTTCGGACACCTATTAGATCCCCATTATGCATGTTCTTCCTGTGCATGTCTGGGTTCTCTTCCATTTAATTTTTTTCATGTTCAATGTTTTAAGGTGTGTCAGTGTCTTTATGATGCTTAACCACAATCTTAGATTGATTAGATGGCATCGTTTAATTGAGATTCGTATACAGATCGTATCCGATGCTTAGAGTCCGATCTTTTTCCTGACAAACACAATGTGTGGTGGCGCGATGGTGTGTTGTAATTGGAGTCTTCTTCACCTCAAAAAGCTGTGGTTCAGCTGGTGGATCTCTATAAAATCTTTCAGTCGCATAGTTACTGGTTCGAAACCCCATCTCTCTCTGTCCATGTATCAAAGCGTCCTTGAGCAAGACACTGAACCCTAAACTATTCCAAATGGATGGATTGATCACCTTTGATGGCAGCCATCACCATTGGTGAGTGTGTGATTGACCTTGTAAAGCCATTTTGGAATAGTGGTGTATAAGTGAAATCTATTTACCAAAAGTAAAAAAACAACAAAAAAAAAACACAAAACCCTGGTTCGATTCAATGCCAGACCGTTTTTATGTGGTTTTGCATGTTCCTCCAGTGGTGGTATGCATGGCGTTTGGCTTCCTCCACAATCTAACACATGATTATTTGGTTAATTGGTGAGATTGCACCAACCATAATGACCCACACTTAGATAAATTGTGTACAGATGATGAATAGATGTATCTGACTGTTCTGATTATGAGGACTCGCTGTCCTCGCATGTGGAATCATATTTACTGGAACATATGGTGAAGAAAAAAAAACAAAAAAAACCCTCACTGTTTAGATGCTTGTAGGGTTTCGGGATTGTGACGCATTCCCACCAGTGTAGATATGAGATTGTGAAACCCCGCATGCCTCGGTGGTGCGTTTGTTTGTCGGTCCTGGCAGCAGGAGGCAGTGTTACTCAGCGGCTCCCATGTGTCACGGCCTCACCGCCATCAACGTACGGTCCACTGCCATGGCTTCTGGGAAACCGTCTGGACCCATAATCATCCTCCAGTAAAAAGAGATCCGAGGGGCCATGCTGCCAAGAAAAAAAAGAAAAAAATAGATGAGCATGCCGAGAAACGCACACGTGCACAAGCGAATCTATGTAAGCAATGTAAGCCACGCACCTGTGCACACATGTCAAGAATGGTTTGTTGCCAAATATAATGGCTCTGTCTTCTCGAGCAATTGTGGCCGCATGTGTAAATACATCTGGACAATATAATTTAACACATCATCACCTCAGCACAACCTGCCCCCGGCTTTTTGCTCGGTAAGAAAATAAAGTGAAGGTCTTGTCAGAGGGAATCCCAGCGAGCCCGGCTGAGAATACACACTCCACACCGGTCCCCTCTGACATAATTCTCCTCCAACCACGCCGACCCATCGTCCAGGGTGACTCAGTGCCTGGGCTTCCAGAACTTCCCAGAAAGCCATTGCCAGGCCCCGAGAGAGGAGACCTCCAGACAAATTCCCTACTTTCTTTTTTTTTTTTCAAGCGCTCGGGTTCTGGATCGGTCTCCCATCGGAACACATTAGCACTGCGTCTGAGCGTTCGCTTGCGGGCTTTACGGAGCTCCAAAATCCTCAAGGTGGAAAATAACCCTCAAAGTATTAACATATCATCACATGGAGCTGATCTGTGTCCCTCTGTGGCCTCACAACAGACACAGACTGGCTTTTTAATTTTTTTTTAAAGAAGCATCCAGACAGTTATGAAACCTACAAAACAGAGGTTAAGACCTGTCGTTCTGGTTTAGTGATCAAGGTATCTCTTCCCTGGACCTCCAGTGAGCATCTTATCTCTGAAAAAGCAACAAATAGGAGGATCCCGACGCAGATACACTGATCAGCCATAACATTGAAACCACCTGTCTACTGGATAGGTCAAATTTTACCTGGCAAAACAGCCACATCAAGCCATGGACTCCACCAGACCTCTGAAGCAGTGATGTGTGGTCATTGGAGGCAGAGCCTCACATGGCATAGAGGAAAGAACAAAATATATGATAAACAAATACAAACAAATACATTAAATAGTTATAATTATCCAGTAGCTTGAACCATAAATTCCTTTTCCATCTAACACAAACAGTTTTGATCATTTTTATTTATAAATCACTACACTTTCACATTTCTTGTTCAACTACCGGGAAGAGACCCGTAGCGTGCACCGACTCGGCTGCCCACTCCTTCACAAACCTGCCAGTATAAACACTCAGTGATAGCACGCTTCTAACTCCATATGTCTTCCATGAAATGTTTAAAAAAAAAAGAAAGAAAGTTAATCCATGCCCCCTGACTTTACAGAGTTTAGCTGACATGTATAATGTGTTGAATTGAATGCTCAGCGATCTTACAGGAGACAAGCCAGGCAGATCTTCTACCTCATGGTAGGGGGCGATGGTGAGTTCAGAGCGTCTATATGCTGCGGCAGTCCCTCCTTTCTCCTATTCCTATCCATTTTACATTAACCCCGTGGATGCCGTCACGGGGCTAAGGAAAGGAGTTAGGGTTGTGACAGTCGGACTTCACTCCCACTAGCTGATGTAATAATAATTCGATGGCGGCGCAGGTTAGTGACGTCTGCCGTGGTGAAAAAAAATAAAAAATTAAGAAAATGGACAACAAAAAGCGCATTTCTACCACTTTGCCCTGTGCCTCTAACCACTGATATAATCTCAAATATCACAAGTTTTGAATTGAAATGAAAGGAAAAGAAGCTAACAGGCTGCGAAGAACTGAAATGAAACTGCTGCCAGGTAAATAAATAAGCAATGCAAACTGAGAATAGGCTGCACAAAATGTTTACTTTACTGTGTTCGTTTTACAACATCCGCACAACATTCCTAGTTGGGATATGGTTTTAGATTATTTAAAGTTGTTCAAGGCATATTATTGCATTGGTAACTTAATATGATCTGCGTTGAGTCGTCATGAGTTTCCCTGAACACTCGGATGAGCAAGTCCCTTTAAATGTTGTCGCCACAAGGAATTGTGGGGCAGCATGATCTCATCTCCTTTGGTAAAGGATGCATCAGTGTTTCCTAGGTGAAAGGAGGTTATAAAGGAAGCATTGAGCCTCCTTTCCTTAGCTTCTAGAGAATTCGAACGTTCCCTATCATGACCACCACTTCTGGAGGTGAAGGAAAAGTGGATAGGAAAGGAGAAAGGAGGGACTATTCGGATGCACCCCGTGTTTACAGTCAAGAGCTGATCCAGTTTTTACACCAGAAATATATAATATACAAGTTCAAGTTATTTTCTAAACTGGACTTTCACTTGAAGCGGGAGGTAATGATCAAAGGGATTTACGTCTGGAAGGATCTGCAGGTATAAGTAAAGGTAAGAGCAGTTTTTGAATGAAATGTGCATCACATGGTCTAAGTATGAATACTTTATTCCCTTGTGCATATTAATATTGACTAATTCAATATCCCATTCTATTCTGTGTGGAGCATTTGTAAAGAAGTTCTTTGTGGGCTTACTAAAGTAGGGCTGCATGGTGGAGCAGTGGTTAGCTCTCTCATCTCACAGCGAGAAGGTTGTGGGTTCAACCACTGCCCAGGTCCTTTCTGTGTAAAGTTTGCATGTTCTCTGTGTGTGCGTGGGTTTCTTCTGGGTACACCAGTTTTGTCCCACAGTCCAAAACCATGCATGTGAGGTGTTTTGGTGACCCCAATTGCCCCGAGGTGTGAATGTGAGTGTGTGTGGTTGTTTGTCCTTTGATGGACTGGTGACCTGTCCAGGGTGTATTGTGCCCTCACCACGTACTGACATGAGATTTGGAACATAATCCCTTAAACCTGCCAGACAAAGTTGTGTCTGATTTTCCTGTGGTGCGGGATGTGTTAAGAGTGATTTTGTCCGGTCCGATCCGCTCGGAAAGAGACATTGTAGATAATGAACAAGTTCAATATCTGTGACCCCCAGAGGAGCCAAGCAGCAGGGGGTGTGACGTGATGAGTACCGGTACGAAAGCCAAGCAGGCTAAAAGTTGATACTGTTGCTGCAGCCAAAGCCAGAAAGTTCCTGACTTGTTAATGCGTGACTTCATGAGATTATACCATATTAATTTATTGGACACTATAAACGGACAGGACGGCACTGTGATCGCTCAGTTTCACTTTATTGTTCCTCACTGCTTCTTCTCTTAATTTATTTTTTCCATCCAGTTGTATTGAGGCTGTTCCCCCCGCCCCAGGTGAGTGTGTTTTGTGCTCCATAAATTCATGTTTCAGCAGTTATATCAGCCGTGACCATTATAATTAACCTCATTATTACAGATCAACCCTTGTGGAGCTAAACAGACGGGAACAAATCAAGAACAAAAACATCCATCAAAGCCTCAGTGACGAGGATTTATTTTATTTTGTCAAAACGATTGCTCTAAACACTCCGTCTCCACTCCGCTGCACTCAGCGCTGAGTATCCCAAGTGGGCGGTACAATCCGTGCACCAATCAGGATATTCTAAACATAGACAGGTCATTTTCCAGGAGCTCTGATTGGTCAGGAGACAGTGCTTTTATGCTTTTACATCCGGTACTGAAATCCCAGGGTTATTCCTGAAGTTACCTCGACAAGAGGAAATCCCGTCTCGGTATATTGGCCCGAGGTTGATCTGTGGGAACGTGTTCGTTTACCTATACATGCCATGTTGGTTTACACTGAAGTCATGTTTGACTACGCAAGATTTGGAATATTGAGCGTGAAGAGCCTGATACTGAAGAATCGGTTAGTGTGCGGTGAGCTCCGGAGTTCACGTCGCACACTATCAGATCAGAAGAAAGAGATCTTGTGCGATCTGTCTTTTGTCATCATCAAATGTGTGGCTCTAAATCTGTGAACGTTTTAAAAAAAAAGTCCTGTAGTGTGTACCAGCCTTTAACTGCTGCCGATCAAACGGTGATTAATCTACACTGCTGGAGGCCTGTATACCAGATTCTGATGGAATCAGTACCCAGTAACCTCGTGCCTCACCTGGACTGGGGTTTCTGACACCAAGATGTTAACAGATCCTTAAAACTATGACGTGGAGCTGATATGCCATTAAGTCTTAGCCCATTGCCTTAGTTCACTGCTTTTGATTCATTTTGGGAGGGTAAAGTTTAGACCAGAAACACACAGGAGCTGCAGTCTTTCACATGCTCCAACTCAGTAATCCAGCCATCACAATCTGGTCCTTTTCAATCTCACTTAAATGATTTTGCTCGCTTAGTTTTATTTGATCGCTCACGTCAAATCTGAGGACAGGCCCTTAACAGGTGCCCTGACAGAGAGACAGCTGCTTTGTTTACGAGGACAGAAATAATCAGAAAGAAAAGGCTACATGTGAGCATAAGGTTTGGACGCTTCTAATCAGATTCGGTTTCATTCAGAACAAAAAAAAATTATTCTGAATGGAAGGGGGGAGTTTGTTTCAATCCTTATTCTGAATCAATACACACACTGGTCCCCTAATTCAATTATCCTCACTGTGCATGTCTGTTATGTAACTTCACCATGTGACACACTGTGTTATGATAAATGTCGGCCACAGAATCTGACTTGTGGATTAAGATGGCAGCGCTGCTCTCGACAGATGATCCTCTTTCCCCGATCAGACTCTGAGTACGGTGAGTGTTACTTCAGTGTTTTCCAGTTTTAAAATAAACTAGATAAGTTTGATTAGTTGAGCTAACAAATCCATCTAGAATCATGGCGGACTTCCAGGTAAAGCTGGATTTGGGATCATGCGCACACGACACGTCACAGTGCAAAGCATTATGGGATTGATCTTGCTGACACGCTCGTAGAGATATTAAAAGATTCCAGTGTGAATCCTTCAAAAAGAACATTCAAAACTTTTACTTGCTCACACATGTGTTTGATTTAACTGCGATGTTCATATCTTCCAAAGCTCTCACTCGGAATATCTGTGGGTCTCTCACATTTCCACCACGCGAGGAAAAATCGTCCTCAAACCCAAACCACATTGTTTTATTCACGTGGACGTCCCAACTTTTCAGTACCACCGTAGGGAAACCTGACCAGCTGTAAAACTGGTCTCACCCAGACTGTGGTCACGGTTGATTTAACTCAGTCAGGTGCTCGAGGAAAATTCACCTTTTAACAACCCAAACCCTCAAGTTACTGCAAACTAGTGGAAATCATGGCCCAAGTTTAATGGAAAGATTCGCTTTTATCATTTCTTATGTTGTTTTTCCCACTGAGATCAGGACTCGTATGTCATTCCATTTGATTTCTAGTTACCTTATATGTACATGCTGTTCCAACTTTTCTGGAATTGCACTTGTGTGAGTGTACACCATTAGTTCTCTTTGACTGAGTTGATCTAAAAGTGTTGCACACATGTGACGATGAGCTGCTTTCTTGATAATGCGCCGATGAGCCATAACATTAAGTCCACTGATGACTGCAGTGAATAATCATAGTAACATAGCGAGTGGGCGGGACGTTTTAGGCAGAAAGTGTATTTTTATGTTATGGACAAGTGTGAGAATTTAAGGGGGGGGGCATAATCATAATTGTATTGAGTACAGATATGTTGCACTGCAGCTCTTGTGGGGTCTCCAGTGGTCCTCCAGCTGATCCAGTCTTCTCAGCTTGATCCAGTTCAGGGTCAATAGGCGTCAGAGCGGGACTTCACGATGGGCAAAGGTTGGATACATACTGGACAAGTTAGGAGCAACAAGTGATTCCAAATGCATGTGTGGCAGAGAGGGGAGGCGGCACACCTGATTCACATCAGGCACTTCATCACCTCTCTGCCCACAAAGGAGGAGCCGCTCAAAGACACAGAGGTGACAGGCGGGATGAAACACGCACAGTGGTGGCGACCTTCTGTGTGTTAGAGTTTTGTGTTCATTTTTATTTATTTAATAAGATAATGGTGATTGGAACCTCTGACTCCGTGGCAGAACCCGACGGTGGCGTGCATCACTGCCACACTGGCTCCTCTTCAGGCCCACAGAGTGTGGAGGAGCGCCCCAGGAGCAGAGGCTCAGAGGAGGCGTTGCAGGAGCAGGCTGCTCGCGATCAGCAGCTGATAGAGGCTGCTGCAGAAGGAGACGCAGGGACGCCTCCTGGAGTTGCTGCTGTCCCGGGGGCGTGGGGTGCGCCGGAGGACCGTTGGAGCCGGCAGCAGCATCCCGTTCCCTGGAAGAGGACGATGGCGCTCCGGGGCCCCAGAGCGCTGCATGTCAGCGACGGTAGGACTGACGGGTGTGGCGTGTTGGCAGACCGTCTCCATGGGGGGGGGCATTCTGGTCCTGGCTCCAGTCCCAGCTCTGCAGAGGAAGGCGGAGCCTCGACGGGACGGTTCGGAAGCAGTCCTCCCCGCACACCCTGGCAGCAGCGATGGTGGGGCCTGCAGCGACCAGCCCCGGGACGATGAGGTCCCAGGTAGAGTCGTGCCAGAGGGCAGAGGCGATGGCCGAGTCCAGGAGGGCGAAGACAAGCCAGAGGGCGAAGATGAAGGCAGAGTCCATAAGGGCGGGGTCAAGCCAGTGGGCCTCAATCGAGAAGGCAGCAGCAGCAGCAGCAGTGGAGGTGTGGAGAAGGAGAGCAAGCCCGGTGACCACAGCTTGCCCCATCCCCTCCCCCAGGGGAGCTGTGGCGGCCCTGTATCCGGCCTCCTGAATGGTGCTGCCTCCCAATGTCCCACCCCCATCCCCCTGGGGGGTGGGAGTTGGTTAGGCCGGGGGATATGTGGCAGAGAGGTGAGGCAGCATACCTGATTCACATCAGGGCCTTAATCACCTTTCTGCGTATAAAGGAGGAGCCGCCCGGAAATAAGGGTGACAGGTGGGAGGAAACACCCACAGTGGTGCCAACCTTCTGTTTGTGTGTGAATTTTGTGTTCATTTTCATTTATTTAATAAAATAATGGTGATTGGAACTTCTAATTCCATTCTACTGCAGCGTGCATCACTGCCACAGCATGTTTTTGGTTTGTGAATTGAAATGATAATTACAAAGAAAAGACAAACTTGAACAGAGAGAAAAAAAACATACAAAGTTCACACGGAAAGGCCCCTAATTAGACTTGGATGTGTGTTGGATGTACATTATAAGCACTGTCCTATCACCAGTACTGAACATTATACAATGATTAGTTTACAAATAGCAGCACAGATGAAATGCTAAAAGCTTCCATGGTGAACAAAAGATTATGTTACCTATCAGATTTATCATTTGAACAACCCGGATTATTTTAGGTGTGTACATGAGTGAGCAGAAATGTGACCATTTTAAGTTTTGTCTAAAATACTAAGGCTTTAATGTCATCAAGGAGCTGAGTAGCTGGACAACTCAGGATTTTTTATTTCTTAATTTTTTATTATTTCATGCATTATATTAGTAATCCGTCATTTTTTTTGTTCAGCATTTTCTTATGATATTTAAACAGTACAGTACAAATTAAACTCAATTGAATTCGTTCTCTGGCTTTGCACTTGTTTATGCTGATTTGTTAGTTGCTGCTGCCATCTCCCGGCTCACTGCAATACTGCACCATAATCGGTGCATGATGTTTTGCCTTTGTAAGTGGAAGAAAAACGGGGATGAAAGTCAAAGTTGCTGAAGTTCAAAATGAGCGTGACAATGATGAAGACAGATTATTTAAATGACCGAATATTTCACAAGCTGTTGATCTGCTATGAATCTCACACACACCCACCTCCGGTGTTGACGGAGAATGTTGAGGAAAAAAAGAGAACATAAACAGTGAGAGAATGTTCTCTGGGATAAGGGTGAGGGGAGAATGGGAAGAGACTCGTTGGAAACGTTAGGAAGGCAAGAGTGACTCAAATCAAGGTTTCTCCACACACGCTACATTTTGCTGAACAACAGAAGGAGCATTTCTCCTGTGGTAGTTTGTGAATAAGGTAGAAAATTTCCTCTCAACTTTTCTAGTTTCAAAACACGCATGAACTGTATTCACCACTGATGCTGGAGCTCCTGTACCGTCACACAGTCAGCTGCGTCGGATGTATAATTCAGAAACCGTTTTCTATCTTCGTTTATTTCCACGCTTTTCATCGAAATATTGTAACTATTTTCTACCACTATTTTCTACCCACAGAACTTCTTTATAATGAAGCCGTACTGTTTGATCATCAGCAACTACAAAACAAACTACATACTACTGCAAATGAAAGCTTGGATTTATTAAATTTTTTTTGCCATATAATGTGCTCTGTTTTATTAAAATTAACTGTATGTTGAGAGTGTAGTCATTTCCACTAGTAAGTTGTGTGATCTTGCAAATTCTATAGAAAATGTCATCTCGTGCACTGTGCGCCACAACAAAGCAAAACTTTAAAGTGTAAATTTAAAGGGGATTATAGGATTATTTTACCAGTCCAGCCCTCTCAAGATGAAGCTGGACTGTATTTAGCTCCTGAAGTCAAATTTAATTTCGTATTTATTTTGTATATTTCGTTGTATATGTGCATATATTGTATACATTTTTATATTGGTTCAGTTAAGTGCTTTTAAATAAGTATCATTCTTCCATAATATATTATTTGAAAAATTCTTATTAATTAAAAAAATGGGTGTGTTTTCTCCATGTTATGATTGTATAGTACATCACCACCCGCACAGTCACACACACTGAACAATGTTTTTGTTTTTTTGGGGGGGGGGGGGGGGGGGGGGGGGGGGGGGGGGGGGTAGAAAACCCACACATGCACAGACAGAACAGGTACTGTATCACACAGAGAGGCTCAGTGAAGCGTTGAATGTGGCGGTGGTTCCCATCTGGTCCTCTGACATCAACTTTATGAGGTTTTCTGCGCCGCAGTCGTCGCCTGATACGCCTGGATTGTGACCCCGGCTCTTGTGGTTCGGGATCCAAGATCATCACGTTGTCTTCCATTCGATAAAGGTCGAACGTCACACCGCCGTCTTTGTCCCCCTGTGCTGTCCTGTCCTCTGCTCCGACTTCCTCCTTCCTGAGCTGGGGAGTCAGGTCTGGTAGTTGTCTTCGGAGTTTGTCTTTCGTTCTGTTTCTTTCTCTGCCTCCACAACTCTGTTTGTACTCCATACTCTCAAATTTGTGGAGCTCTTTGCTCTTTAATTTTGTGGCGGAGAAAGTGCTCCCGCTCTTGCTCAAGGTCAGCCTTGGGCTTTCAGGAATGAAAACTCAGTTTGCATTTTTCCCTCATTTTTCAGTTTGTTTTCCAAACTCTTGAACCTTTTCGCTGGAGATTGAGGGCGATTCCCTTCAACGCTCGGTTTTCCTCCTGCCTACGCTTGCCTTTTTCGTCCAGGTGATTTTGCGTGGAGACTTTCAGCCGGAGGACTGGAGCCCTGCTCTGCAGGGCCTTGGTTTCTTGCCTCAGGGTTCTGCTGCTATCTGCCTTTGTTTCATTGTAGACCTTCTCCAGGGCTGAGCAGGCTTTAAGTCTGCTGCTCATCTCCTGGATTTGTCTTTGACGGGTTAGGATGTCCTGGATGACTTTGTCTTTGTCTTCCTGTGCAGCCCTGATTTTCTCCTTCAAGGCCACTTCAGCTTGGAGTTTATCGCTGAGGTCCTGCACTCTCCCCTTCGACAGTTTCCTCATGTTGTCTGCAGCCATTTTCTCGGCTTTCAGCTCTCTATACTTGTGCTGCAAGTCTCGGCGGTCGGCGAGCTCGTCGTAGAGCTCTTCCAGCCGGACGTTCGGGGTCTCGTTCTCTTGGTGGACGGCTTCTGTTTCCCCGAGAAGAGCACCGCAACATCTTCACTTCTGTGTTCTTGTCGCTTTGCAGAGAGTCTGAATGGCGACAGTAACCTGGAGTCAATCTGTGAAAGGACAGAGATGAACTGGGACATATGCAATGTCTGCTTGGCACCATCCTACCTGCTTGGATCAGACACTCTGTGGGGCTTGTTGCATTGACAAACACTACCGGTCTTATTTTCTTTCTTTCTTTCCTGCTTTGGAGCTTTGGGGACTTGTATGGACTAGATGGAACCAGCAGATGGTGGTAATGCAACTTTATGGATGCAAACTGCCGTCGCCTGCAGGAGGCCTTTGACCTGCCGCCACTAACTGTACACACTGAGAGCCGTGCTCACACTGATCGAAAACACAATGTGAAAACTCTTCGGTGTAAGTATAGTATACTGGAGGAGATACAATCGGTTAGTGGGGAAAGAGGTTCTGGTAAAATCTCCTCTGATTCATACATAAAGAGGAAAACTATAGTCCTCGGCCACAGCAAACGTCTGAGTAATGAGCGACAGCGGTCACATTATCTTTACCAGGATACATGAGAAATGAATGGATTTTCCAGTTGGTGTACTTCAATGACATTTGTGTCTAAACTATATGAATTCTATGATTCTGAATGTGCAAAAAAAATAAATACTGAAGCTTAAATACCGACAAACATCCAAATACAAATAAAGCAAAAGCAGATTGCTTCTCTGTATTGTTCTTTAATATTGAACTTTATTTTAGTTTGAAGTTTTGTTTGCAATTGTGCACTCAGTAATTTTCAAGGCGTATACTGTATGTCTAGTATGTGTGTGTGTGTGTGTGTGTGTGTGTGTGTGTGTGTGTGTGTGTGTGTGTGTGTGTGTGTGTGTGTGTGTGTATCTATAGTGATAAATTCATATTACTGTAAACACTTGTTTCTTTTTGTATCAGTATTTTGCCTATGTATCTACATGTCTGGAACTAATTAATAATAAATAAATAAAAAAACCTAAGAGGACAAAATGACTGAATCAGTGGTAGCCTTGCACCATCTGCTGGAGAAAAAACATCATAACCTGTTGCATTCAATTCAACAAGGGTTTAACGTTTCTCCTTTTTGTTTTCAACTCCACATGCAGGGTTTCAACTCGGTCATCTTGGTTGAAAATGTCACTATCAGGCCACAACGGGTCTCACTTGAGAAGCACCTGCTGCATTCAGACAGTCTGAACTGGATTCCTTCAGTCCACGCCTCAGCTCCTCACCTCCTCACCTCCTCACCTCCTCACCTCCTCAGCTCCTCACCTCCTCAGATCCTCACCTCCTCACCTCCTCAGATCCTCACCTCCTCAGATCCTCACCTCCTCAGCTCCTCAGATCCTCACCTCCTCACCTCCTCAGCTCCTCAGATCCTCACCTCCTCAGATCCTCACCTCCTCACCTCCTCACCTCCTCAGCTCCTCAGCTCCTCACCTCCTCAGATCCTCACCTCCTCACCTCCTCAGATCCTCACCTCCTCAGATCCTCACCTCCTCACCTCCTCACCTCCTCACCTCCTCACCTCCTCACCTCCTCAGATCCTCAGCTCCTCACCTCCTCAGCTCCTCAGCTCCTCACCTCCTCAGCTCTTCACCTCCTCAGTTCCTCACCTCCTCACCTCCTCAGATCCTCAGATCCTCAGCTCCTCACCTCCTTACCTCCTCACCTCCTCAGATCCTCAGCTCCTCAGCTCCTCACCTCCTTACCTCCTCACATCCTCACCTCCTCACTTCCTCACCTCCTCACCTCCTCAGCTCTTCACCTCCTCACCTCCTCAGCTCCTCACCTCCTCTGCTCCCAGACCTAATGCTCAGTGACTGATCCCATCGCCGGCCCAGCCTGCAGAGTGGCACATTCCTCAGGCGCAGCGCCTGTGAAATGAGGGGGAAACGTGATAGTGATTGAAATTCAAATATTTTGCTCATATTTCACCTTCACTGTCCTTTAATTAAAAGCAGGCGTGGTGATGTCATGCATGGAGGGAGGGAAAGAAAGACAGAGGGAACGAAAGAAAGAAAGAAATGAGAAAAATGTGCTTGGATTCTAGATGATTCACGTCACAAAACTGAATCCAGGGCCTGCATTTACTTTGAAATTGTAACTAGTTTTACAGCACTCTTACATGAGTATTTTGACTTGTAACTGAGTATATTATATATTATTATATTACATAGTGTAACAGTATCAGAAAATGTTTGTGAGCAGAGTCCTGGTGGCCCATCTTTGTGGGTCTGTGCCAACCAATAATATAATAAAGCCCATTTAGTGTTATAACATATTTGACCTAATATCATATTAACATTCAGCCAATAATCTAAATTCTTACATAATTGAAATAGCAATCCTAAAATGAAATAACTGCACTCAATAATGTAAATATACATAAAAAGAGCTGCATTTCTTGGATTCAAAACCCTTTTTTTTCAGTTTTTATGCAGATTGCTGACGATAAATATATTGGGTGAAATAGTCGTCATATAGATTCATTGAGGGCACAAACTCTCCAGAACGACCATGGTTGTAAAAATCGTATACTATTTTAGTACATTAATGGGTTTATTGTGGTCACAATGCCCACATTTATTACATTATTGGCAGTTATTGGTTTTATATGGGGCAATATGTACTTTTTTTAAATATCTCATTTTGATGATCATTTCCTGACTAATAAACACAACTATATGTACACAAGATTAAATGAGTAAAAACATCTTTCATCATTTTGAGTCGTGTGTGTTTACTGAAATGAAATTATAAGTAATAAATATCAAATGTAGCCTGTAGTTCCCATTTCTCTTCTCTGTACAGGCTCATGTTTTTGTATTAGTTTCCCCAAAATTGCACCTGATTCAAAAGATGAAAAATAATCAATGAAAATAATTGAAAACAAGTTTGTTTTTTGTTTTTTGTTTTTTTTATGTCATCGTGTCAATATGTAAATGAAAGGTAAGGGAGGATCCTTTGCCCTTTGACCGTTCCTCTGGTCACATGACGAAGAAATGAGGAAGTAGGAGGGAAACAATTTCAAGAAGCAGGTGAAGTTTCACTCTTGAATTAATCTTTTATTTCTGTTATCTCTGATTTATCAAGTGGGGATTTCACGGTTTGAACGGAGACCAGTGACGTTGCTATCTTAATTTCTAAGAAGGTGGTCTCAACCTCGAAGTGTGTGTGTGTGTGTGGGGGGGGGGTTATAAAAGCATACATTATCTTCCTAAGAATCAGGCACAAAATGGGATAATTTGAGAAATGACACTTGTTCTCTGGAACGATTTCAACTTGTTCTAGTTCTGTGACAAGATATTTTATTCAACGTGAACGTAGAAAACTTACAAATAGTATTTATTTATGCATCAATTTTACATTGGACTGCATATGACCGGTGAACTGAGGTTATTCTCCCTGACTTACTCAGAGTTTTTGAATGATTCACTGATTCGAGTCTCAATCTCTTAAACTCCCGGCAGGCGGGTCACAAGAGGGCCGCACTCTCCTCACATGATGTTCGAAATGTAATATTTGTTTGCTTTTTTTTTTTTTTTTTTTTTTTTACCTTTAAGACTTCAAATATACTAATTATTTAGAAATTGGAATAATGAAAACATTTTTTTTAATTAAAAAGTGATAAAAAGAAACAACAATAGCTATTGTTTTACTAGCTCTCATAAACTAATGCACATTTTTATTAGGTTTAATATGGATAGAATTTGTGCTTAAGTGCTGTCAGATGTCGAAGAGAGTACAGGTTTGTTCATTTATTTGTCTATTTAAAGGTTTCAATCAAGAATAAACAACAAACAAGCTGCATTTACTGTTTGTAGTCTAATTATAAAATATCGGAAATAAGAAAATGCATTTTGAAAAATAATTCTACAGTTTTTGGACGAGCTGAACGCAGCAGTGTTCAAGTAGTTTGATTTAACTCGCATTTAACTTCATAATAGTTTGATTTAACTCACATTTACCTTCATAATATTTCTCTTTGTTCACCATGTGGCAGCTTCTTGTTTATCAAACAACTTCTGATCAATAACAAATACTAAACAGGGACACTAGAGGAGGACATGCAAAGGGGATTATTTTAGATATTGGTGGAAAGGCAGTATATATGGCGTGTGAGCGACAAAAAAACAGACGGTCATCCAGTATTTTTGAGCTCATTTAATTTAATAATGTGATGATATTGGTTTTCTCATCCCCATGTGTTAAATTGTTGTGATCAAACTAAATGTTACTTAAAGGTAGAAAAAAAACAAGGATGAAAACAATAAGATTTGACAGAGCACACATGGAAGTTTTTCTTAATTAAAATTGCTCGACCAAAAAACATTTCATCTGGCGCCAAATTCATCCAATGCGTCCTGGATTAAAAAGAAAAAGTAGAATTGGAGATGGTTTCGGTTCTGCCGCAAGAGTCCCGCCACAGAATTGTTTGTCATGTCCTCATCTGCCCAGAGATAAACAGTACTAGGCTGTATCGATGATCATTCTGTGTATTTGTTAAAAGAATATGAAAATACGCACTGTGCACACAGTTTTCACCATCTTTGGAGCAGTTATTATGGACAGGATCTGTCCTGTGACCTTGATGCTGAAGCACCTGATAAAAATCAGGGAGCAACGAACATCTAGAATAATTTATAGATCAAATAAAAGAGTGTTTAATTCTGCAAAGAAAGAAAAAATATCTCCAACGTGAAATGCCATCTTTGCAAAATCTCCTGCTCTTTGGAAATGACCCGGTCGACCAATCAGAGCGTGGCCGGACAAATTTACACTTCGTTAAGATTATCCACAATATTTTCTTGTCTGCGAATAAAACTTCCTCCTATATAGCACATAATTACTCTTGCTGCTTCAGGTTGTGTTTTCTCCTGATCCACACTGATGGTGCGTGAGCGTGGCTCGCCCCTCTCTCACCATGCAGTGTGTATTGCACGCAGTAAAGTGTAAGTGCGCATGCTCAGGCTGTGGCCCCGTTCAATCAGTTCACGTGACTTTGATGCCTGGTGGGGCTTGAAGCCAGAAGCCCCAGTAACCATAGACATTATATACGTAGACACCTCATCTACTGGGGAGGGACACGTCAACAGCGCCGCCATCTTGGACCGGTGGTGGTGGAGGCAGGGGTGAATGAACATCGACGATGGAAAGAAGTAGTCCTCAATCTCTAAGTAGAATTATAAGTTGAATTTTGTGTCAGTCTTTTTCCCTTAAAGACTTAAACACAACACAAGGAAATGTGACTAGTAGTGGTCAGTGTGAAGTAATGTACAGCACTTACTTTGTTTAGTGTGTTAATGTGCAGTATACACTTTGTTTAGTGTGTTACTGTGCAGTATACACTTTGTTTAGTGTGTTAATGTGCAATATACACTTTGTTTAGTGTGTGTTAATGTGCAGTATACACTTTGTTTAGTGTGTTTATGTGCAGTATACACTTTGTTTTACTTGGCTGTCATTCATGTGAAATGACAGATATCGTAATGTATCGTGGATCAAAGTTCCAGCGATATACCGAGCAGAATCGCTCTATTGTGATAGTACTGTTATCGTGGGCAAATAGGTTACTGGCTATACTATATACTATACTGGCCGTAGTAATGGTTATAATAATAATATCAATTAAACATAAGAATCCAGTAACTATAATACAATAATAAAAACTACAATGATAATAAACAACATTTATTGAGACGCAGTGATCAACACTTTTTAAGAATCTCATCAATTTGCAACTTTACCAACGGTTGAGCGGTGGAATTTTCGTCTTTAAAACTACATGACCTGGTCTGATTCCTATTTTTTTTTTTTATAAAATTTTTTTGGGGGGGATCAGCTAACCCTAACCCTCTCAAGGCTCAACATTTTTACTGGATCAGCGCCTATATGGTTGTTATAATGTCGTGTCTAATAGGTTGTGCCCCTGCTTTATTTTAGAATTCAGTGCTGTCACTTGCCCTGAAATATAATCTTGCCCCACCAAGTATTTACATATAGAAACACCACTGCTCATATTGGTCTAATTATAGAGTATTTTTGAAGATCCTGCTCTTTTATAAGTGTCTTTAAAGACTGTTTGTTACTTTAGTAACCCAAAAAGCAATTTTTGTGATTTTTCCACGAAATTAGATTTAACTGGAGCCGCAAAACACATCGAACCTTTAAAATGAGAATAACACAGGATAAAGTTTTATATACAGTTTTGATATACGAACATAAACTATGTTTTATGTTCCATTCGTGACGTTTCCATCACAATTTCGAATGGTAAATATTTCATTACATTTTCAGCTGTTTTTGGACCTGATTATAGAGGTTTCAACCTTATTGTTGCAGCATTTTTGAGACAGTTTGGTTCCTTTATTAAATAGTTTTGCTTGTGTGTCCCCATCTTTAAGAGCCATTTGAGTTTTTTTTTTTTTTTTTTTAAAGCTACTTTAGCAGTTTCCCCCTATTTTAGTCATTTTAGTGTGCTTCCTTTAAAAACATCTGTTTAGTCAGGAGTTAAAAGCCCTTTTGAAATGACTTTGCTTGCGGAAATAAAATAAAAACAAGATCAAATGCTTATTTAGGTGTTTAGTGAAAGCTTCAGGGAGCCGCTACAGAGGGGCTGAAGAGACACGTGTGGCTGCTGTAGTACAAGTAATTAATCACAAACACTCATACGATATTTAAGCATGATTTTTGGATACTGCATGTCATTTTCTTCCTCATTAATACTTCTTTGATTTTGATACGATCAATCTCTACTGAGATTAATATTAAAAATCTGTTAATCTGCATTCTGAAACTATCTTACTTCATATATACATTTGTTAGAAATAACAAATATATATATACACAGAAGTGGCTACTCTAAATAGTGCAGGGTACTTTAGACTATTACTTGAACATGTTTTAACAACAGTGCCTGTAATCGAGTCCAGTTTAGGAATGTAACGGGTAATGTAATGTATACGGGTGTGTTACGTCCTCTCTTCTCTAGATCTCTTCAGTTTATTGAATGTAAACAAGAGGTAAGAATATGTTCTCTCTGAATTCTCCTTCTATTGGATCAAATCACTATCAATACGATCTATAAGAAAATCCTGTAACAATTTGACAAGAATGTTTTTTTTTTTTTTAAACGCTTTATTGTGACATCCAGGGCTCTGTTTTCATCACAGAAAGTTTTAATCTATATAAAGTTACCAAAGTGATCTAACAGTAGGAATGGCTTTCCAGTCCGCTGACTCCACTCTGATTGAATCTCTTCCACTGGAAGTTCTTTTCATTCCGTTAAATATCATGTGCAGCGTGTCGCGTTGGAGCTGCCGTCATGGCGCCTGTCAGGCCCGTTGGCCTCTGAGTGACGACCCTCACAGGGCGCCGGATCGCTCTCACTCTCCTCAAGCAACACTAACTGGTAATGAGCATCCGCGTCCATCAGCCGCCGCTCTCATACACAACTAATAAACATGCAGGGGGCCGCGCGGGGCTATTTACGGGCCCTGCCAGTGGAGGCGGCGGCTGGAAGAGGGTCTTTTTCTTGTCCCCCGTGTCAGGCCGTGTCAGACACGTCGGCAGCGTTCATTAGCTCGGGTCACATCAGCGCTGTCAAACGTGTGGTAGTGTACACACACACACACACACACACACACACACACACACACACACACACACACACACAGGATGTATGTGAACACATACACTAGTCCACATGTGTGTAGCTTTGCTGCCATCATGTGGATGATCTGACGACTGTTGATGGCAGCGATCACACGTCCAACCACACATAAACACGCTTGTCTTATATCTTTTTTTTTAAAGTTATTTTCATAATACAAATGAGGTGATTCTCTTATCTGCATTTAACTTGTTGTACTTGTACTCATACACATACAAGGATCAGGGGGCTACTGTGTTCAGGCGCTCTGTGACAACCACTAATGTAATAGTTTTTGTAAATCTGAATGTAATAACGCCAATAATGTAATGAAAATGTGAAATATTTTTTAACAACTATGATTAAGTGCTGCATAGTTTGTATCCTCAATGAATGAATAGGTGAACTATCCCGTCCAATATGCCTATTTCTGATAAGCAAGTTGCACAAAACCCGCAAAAAGCTTTTTATTTATATGAAAAGTGGATCTATTTATGTATTATTACATTATTGCTTTTATTCATTTTTTTTTTTTTATGATTGCTACTTCAATCATGCAACATTCATTAAATTATTGTGAAAATGCTATTTCAATACTGACTTGAAAATTCGATTACACTGCTGGCAAGTTGTAGGTTTTTATACTCATGTAAGAGTACTGTAATATTAATCAAAAGCATTGGTTTCTATTCAAAAGTATTCGCAGGCATTGGATTCAGTTTTGTGGCATAAATAATCCATAATCAAAGAATGTTCCTTTAACAAAACAGAAAATACTTAAAAAACAAAGCAGTTTTTTGTCCCAGGTAACTTTGTAGTATGCTCTGTTAAAAAAGTTTGTATTTTGAAGTTTAAATGCTAATAAAATATAAAAAAAAAAAAAAATCTATATATCTCAAATTTTTCTTTATCATGAAGAGATTTATTTGATATTATGCTTTTAATCAATCGGTAAAATGACTCCTTAGGTATCACTTTTCTTCATTATCTTTTTTAACAAATACAATATGATTCAATAATGTGATAAGAAAAATATTTGGGAACATTTTTGATTTAACCTATGTAGAAAAGAAGTTGATGAAGTTTCCTTGCGTAGAAATGACAAATGACAAAAAAGCCATTGTTTCAACTTAATTTAGATCAGAAAATGTGTTTACCATGGAAACGTCTTGCACAGATTTCGTTATCAATTCAAAGTTAGAAACTCACAGCAAATGTAAATAGTTTAAAAACTAATAATCCCAAAGTTCTTCGAATGATTGTCTTTGTAAGTTGTCTTGTGTAGATTGTCGAAGCAGCGTATATATTACAATGGAGCACAGCAATGGTACTTCTACAGCAAATATCACTCCGGAAAATAGACAATAATTCAACTTATTGTCCACCTAGAAGCACCTTGGAGCTTCTTGAATGTCACGAAAGAAATCTTCAACTTCACTAGCAGACGACTGAATTAGGACCAAAACACTATTATCACTAAGATAAGGGATCATTTCACAACTCTTTTAATAAAAAATAACGTACGTAAATAAAGTTGATGCAATCAATACAGATGCACTTCCAAAAGAACTGGTTCAGATTTGAGTAAAATAACCTTTGACATTGCTGCTAAAGCTGCTTAGAATTGTATAAGACAGACAGGAAGAGATCGTTTTTCTGGTCGGATTCAAGTCAAAGCTGCATATTATGCCATGTGGGGGACGAATTTAAAGTTTGAAATTCACATTTTTTGTTTCTTTAAATAGGCATATAAATGCACAGTAAAGATGAATATCAAGTGTTTCACCTTATGTGTGTACAATCCTGACATGTACACACCAGAAACAACATATTCAAACAGGTTTCTTAAAGATTCTTGATCATTTACATTTTTTGTTTTCTCTCTTTGTCTGATTTATTTCATTCAGTGGTGATTTCTCAGATGAGAGAGGCCTTCCATTGAAACGTAGCGACACAAAATATTGAAGGAAGAATTCAGTAAAAGAGTTAATAGTTTGCAAATATTGAGAGACTTTTGAATGAAAACTAAATCTAAACAGCAAGACTATCAAATGGGACTGCAAAGTGTAAATTAAGCATCAGTTGCCCCTCAAAAGTATCAAGAGTAAAGTACAAAACAGCGCAAATGTAATAAAGCCGAGAAAAATTGGTATGTTAGAACTACTTGTGTGGTTGTTCTTAGTTACATTCCTCCTGTGATTACTATAGAAATCAATCAGGTCCTTTGCATAACATTGATAATAACAGCCCAGGGTCTAATATGTTTAGTTGAATGGGGTGAAAAAGTGAGAATATTGGTGCTAAAATGAAGTGAATTTCTCTGTGTGAGTGAAGAAAGGTCAAGAAGGAATTATTCTTAGAACAGAATCAAAACAGAATGTTTAACATTTTAATTGTAAATTGCAGTCTTGAGGGTGTAACTTATCACTTATTGTGTATTTGTAATTTTTCTTCATTTTAGCGCACAAAACACATTTATATGTAAATTGCATCTAAATAACAATTCCTAAATTAATTGTTTGGCGACGCGGCGGGTGCGTCATTCTGTGGTGTAATCCTTTATTTAAAAGCAAAGAAAAATAGAGAAATAAATAAAGCCCAACACAAACGTGAACCTTAATCATCTATTTATTTGTTGTTTTAAGAAAATGAGTAAAATGTCAAGTTTGCTTTGATTGCAGGAGCTCATTAAGCCTCCCAACATAACAAAGAGCAAATCATTTAATTTTTTTTAAAACCCCCCCACTTTTCCACTCAGTGTGGTTTCCTGAGATATGAATATGTGAGCTCCGGGGTGTCATTCAACCATGTTTGTATAAACAGTCTCACGTCGACGCAGATTTAAGAGTAAAACTGTGTTTTCTGTTTTCAGACAATATGTCAGCGTGCTCTTTCGCTTCTTTTATATTACATTTTTTTTTTTTTTTTTATTCACTTTCAATCTTTGTGCGAAAACTCAATAATGAACGGCCCAGTCATTTACCACCGTGATTAACGGCGACGGACCTCAAGCGGATGCAACTTTGGAACTCTTCATCATTTGCGCCATTGTTATAATTATGACATATAGTCTGTAATGACTCCCGGGGAAAAGCAGTCCAATCAGCCCCCAGGTTTAATACTGTAATTAAATCAGCCGGCCCCCGAGCCCGTATTGACTCGCTAATATGGCCGATATGACTGTTATGACCTGCTGCTCCCAGACATCCATTCATACGTGTTAGCCCGGCAATAATTGCCCCGGCTGAATTAGACCGTATGACGCACGGTAATGATGGAGGCCCCGGTCGAGGCTGGCGCACGTGGTCGTGTATGCGCAGTAATTAAATGGATCAGAGGCAACAAATGCATCACCTGTAAAACAAGACAGTGATTAGTGCACTTGTGCACGCTCGCCGTTTCAAGTCCATCCAAAAGATCTCAGAGGGCGTGGATGCTGGGAAACACATTTTAGTTCAGGGGAGTTCACATGCAGCACGATTACACCGTGTAAAATAATGCCATTTTTTTTAAAAACTGGAGTTATTTCTTGGCTTTTAAGCCAGCTTGAGACTCTGCTCCTGTTTCATTTGTTACCATTTTATCGTATTTTATGACGTTACCTCTTGCTTTAAAAGTATCTACGTCTATTTATGTACAGGACTCCGATTCAGTTTTGAATTTGCTCTAGAAAAAACAACTTTATTTCTCAACTTTAGTTGACTTGAATTGAATTTAAACTTTGGAGTTTTCCTTTGTTGTGGCGTCGAGTGCTCAGATGGAGGTGAGTTTTTTTGGGGGGTTACACGTACATGATGAAAATGACAATATTTTGACTCCAATCTCAACATAAAGCCATTTTTGATGAAACCTTCTGATGCCAAGTACAGTGAAATGTCCCTTCCCCAAAAGAACTTTACAAACTCACCCTGCCATGCTGTCAGGCTTTGAGGCCAGTTGGATAACAACAAGGTACCGGAGCTTGCTTTCATGGCAGCGCCACCGATCTCAGTGTTGTGTTGAGTCCGCTACTCTTAAGAAATTTGCATTTTCTTTGCATTTTTTCACAATTTGCTTGGATGTTTTCGCGGACCGGATCGGATCGGAGCCTCTTGCGGCCAGGTTTTGGCCCACGGGCCTGATGTTTGACACTCCCAACTGTAGCAGCTTGTTCAATTCACAGTGCAGAGGCCTCACAGTGTCAGCAGCTGCAGGGTAAAATTGAAAGTGTAAAAAAAAAAAGATGATCACCATTATCCATTATATCTAAACATTCCAGCAGCGACGCACACGGTCGTCCTGAGCTGAACGCCAGGGAGGCGTTTTACAGTGCATGCGTGCTTTTACTGACTGGTGACGGTGCTGCGGCCGGTCATTAAGGCAGAGCAACACTGAGGCTCTTATTTCTCCTACACACACACACACACAGACATGCACACACACTTTTGCAAGACAAGACAATAGTCCTTATTCTGAGCAGCGTCTGGCTGGACGTGCAGTTGAGGGGATGATTGTGCCGTTGGAGTTGAACAGCTGCTCTGCAGCTTCATGCCGCAGTCACAGATACCAGGATGGACTGGATAGATGCAATTCTAGAAAAATAATCACTTTTTTATTTTTTATTTTTTGCATTTACTCTAGATAAGACCACATAGACGGATTCAAATGCGACTGAATATCATGGTAAAACTCTTTACTTTCTTAAAAGTAGTGAAAGTCAACTCCTTTAAGTACACACTCTGTAACTTCAGTGAGGCAGATACGTATATGGATATAAATGCTCGTACACATACATACAATACTACAATATTTTTAAAGGTATTTCCATAGTGAGAGATCAACAGGTTGTGTCCTACAATGGCGCCTCAGAAGAACACAGAATAGAATTTATGATTACCATGTATGAACCACCTACCTTTTTAATATCCCTTGTGTGTGTATGTGTGTAAATACAATTTGTAAAGGATGATAGATGCATCAACTAAATTGTAAACAATCAATTCACATTTCCTTTTTTGTATTTTCTTGGTGCTTTAACGCAGATTAAATGAGTCAGCAATTCCAAATATTTATGCCTGGAAAATGACTAAAATGCCTGAATGACTCAATATATCAAATACGAGCAGCAAAGACACAAAACAACGTCTTCAATAGGAATCTATTACTGCAATGACATTAATATTAGGTGAAGTTGATCAATTCTGACTAACACAGGTAATAAAGTCCAACCAGGATTTGTCATCTTCTTCACTAGATGATGTGATAGTGTATTAGAGAAGTGATGCAGTTATTGGACATTTTACACACACACACACACACACACACACACACACACACACACACGCACAAGGAGCATGCCCTCGCTCTTGTTTTACACAATAGCCTCTCACAACTGTACAAGAGCCCCTCTGTGTGGCGGACGGCGCACTCCTCACCCTCGTCACCGAGAGAATGAGCCTGCACTTGTGTGTGTGTGTGTGTGTGTGTGTGTGTGTGTGTAACAGAATGAAACGTGGTCCATGTAAGACTGACAGACGGCAAAAAGTGAGAAAAGGAACGGGTGAAGTGAGCCGAGGCAGCCCCCCCCCCACTCCTCCCCCTCCTCGACATGAGATCACCCGCATGCAGCCCGACGTGCTCGCACAGTACAGCGCTTATTCACGTATTGAAACCTGATCCGGCAATGATTTAATCTGTGACGTGATTAACCGTGGAGCAATTTAGAAATAATCTGTTAGCATTCAGAAATAACACCCAGGTCTTAATCTTTATGGGAAGTGGAGTTAGGGAGGGTGAGGGTTGCGTTTCTGGACCCTGCTGCAATCATGACGTCATTTTTTATTTCTTTTTTCTTCCTCTCCCTGCTGTTTGCCGGACAGCGTCAGGACCCCTTAACGAGGCCCGATCTCAGCGAGGCCACCGCTGGGGTCAAATGTCAAACTGCAATTGATGTCGGAGTGCTCACGTGGCCATGCCCGATGCATGATTAGTTAGATATGTACATTTAGATAATGTGCTTGTCCCCTAATCTATTAGGAGCCGCTCTGCTCTTCGCCCTCGGACCCTAATGCACTCCAATGTATTTATGGTCAATAATTAAAAGGGAAAAGCATGCATTAAAACCAGTCTCTACTTAACAGATCTTAACTAATGAGATTAGGATAATGAATAGGCCACTTTACCGGCTTGGCCCGGTACAGTGGTCGTTTCGCTGACAGCTGCTGAATATGACAAGGTTAGCATCATAAGCCTTTTCTTGCAGAGGGGGTTTAGGGCATGGATTATTGCTCCAGGAACAGTGAAAAAGAGGCCAGCCTATTCGTATAAATGCATTAATCCAGTGTTGGGAGGAGAGAGGAAAAAAAAAAACCAACAAAAAAACAAATACTGGACATTGACTCATTTGTTGTTGGATTTCATGATTCTATGAAAAATGAGTGGCATTTTGTTTTCTTCGCCGACTTGAACTGGAGCTGGAAGTGCAGCACTGATGATTTAAAAACTTGCCCAATAAAGGTGCATAAAACGTGAGGGAAGACTTTTAAAACAGGGAAACATATGTTTGATAAATACATAAAGTCAAACGTGCTGTCTCCTGAAGGATTTTCTTTTGGGAGACAAATAGGTTTATTTGGAATTTGACACATTTTCATCCGCTTTATGACGGTGACACAGTCATTTACAGGACTGTTCAGAGTGTACAGGGCGCCCTCCAAAAACTTCAAGCTGCTTGTAATTTAGTTCAAAATCAAGGTTTTCCCTCATATTCAACAGCTTCTGAAAAAAAGAAAAATGCTGAAGTTGGGTTTTTAATTTCAGAATTGAGGCGACTGTGGAGCAGGATATAAGTGAACTCCATTTATCATTTGAGACTAGGAAACAACTTGCTTTCCATCCTCAGATGTGTAGATGTAGTCCTTAGGACTGTGTCTACCATGAGGCCTTACATTTCAGAACTATTCTTCGAGCACTTACTTACATTATGTTCTGTATGTCTGCACAGGCGGGACTTCATTATTATCTACAAGGTTTCACATTTTTAAGCAACATCCACGACAGATCAGGTATAAAATGGCTTCAGATTGCTGCTTAATTGGACCTCAATCAATTTCTAACCTGCTCTGTGTGCCTTTGTGTCTCTGGACCGACTATTGGCGAAGGTAGGGTAAAGAACCCGCCCCTCACACATGTGAAGCACACGCAAACAGAAAAAAAACCTTCTCACCATGAGGGTTTTTTTTTTTTAATCCTTATTTTTGTATTACTATTATTCACTGTTACTAATACTGACAGTTTTCCTATTTGTGCCGTGATCACGGTTGTTCTTGTATCTGTTGAAGCTGCTTGTATTCTATTGTGGGCTCGGTCTGTGGTTCCACGTTGATTACTAGTAAATATGAGAGAGAAAACAACAACTTGTAAATACGATTTCACTTCTTCACCTTCTTCTCTACCTCCGCCCAGCGTCACCTCGCAGCTTTTTCCAGCCGCTGCCTGCGCACAAACAGCATCAAGCTGCGAATGCTTCACTCAAACCAAGGGTTAAATTCCAATTTGCACAGTGAGGGGTTACCATTACATTTTGACCTACAAATTGTATCTCCCCTTTAATACCCTCTCATTTCATTTTGGGGTCCCTTTGTACTTTGAACCGGGCCCGGCTATATTTGGTATTGGCCATCTGTTTATTATTTAGCCGGTGCCGGGATGTGCAGCCTGACTGCATTAGGGAGAGTCGGGGGGGGGGGGCTAGTGGGAGAGCGCGGCCCTACCTGGCCCTGGTAGGGTCTTTACCGGTCTCTCCGGACCCATTAAAATCCTGTTAACTTTGATAATCCCTGGCAAGAACTTGGCCTCAGTGGACCACTGAACAGAAGAGGAATACTTTAAAGTGCCACTGTTTAAGAGGTCATAACGTCTTGTAAAACGGCGTGCGGCGGCCACAGAGACTCTCCCAGAGAACATGCAGAGGGCGAGTTCTAGAACCGGCAGATATTAGCTAATGGAGCATTTCCAGCTGAGAAAGTCCTCGACCCAACAGGAGCTGCTTCCCTCGTTTGACTGTGAAGGATGGACTTTCTGTCTTTTTCAACCTGGCTGAGCTAAGATTGTTTTAGTTAGAGTTGTTTTTTTTATGGAGCTAATTCCTGTGGTACTTTATGATTTTGTAATATTCTTGTGTATTTTTGTCAACATTCTTTATTACATATTTCATTTAGAGTCGATGCCACCTCATTAGATTTTATATCACCTCGTTATTAAAACCCTTTTACAATTCCACTATGGGCCTTTTTTTTTTTTTTTTTTTTTTTGTCAAACTAATTATTTTATTCAACTTTTTAAAAGTTTCTTCTGCGTTTGATCTTTTTCAGCTAATCTTTCAGCCTTTTGCTGCTGATGTTGGTGACTTTTTATTGTGCGTAGGCCGTAATGTACTGATGTGTCTGTGGTGACGGTGGTCTGTTCAGGTGCACCCTGCCTTCATCCTTCATCCACCTGGATCAGCTTCAAAAATCTGTGGTCTATGTTCTATGGAATATAACACCGTGGAATTGAGTTGTGTTGCATACGTTCACACTTTGTCCCATTCTGTTTGGGAAGAAGACCGTGACGCCAAAAAAGACATGTTTCACGGCAGCACTTGCCACACATGTTTCGTGGGAAAGTTTCACAAAGGAAACACATCATTTCTGTGTTTTTGCTTCAGAGAAAGTTCGTGTTTACGCGGCATTGTTTTGAAAATGATGTTCGTTGGAGGCAAACATTGCTATTCGTGCATGTGCAGAAGAACTATTGACTACGATCGTGGTGCGCCTGTGTAATAGCAGCATTTCCGCCATCCACGTGGAGGCGGAGTTAGAACATTTTGGAAAAGGTCCACCTTGGAAGCCTTTTTCAAAAAGTAGTTTTTTTTGTGCCGTTGTCCTGTGAATGAAAAGTTCAGCATTTTCATTTGAAAATGTGTGAAAGGGACCTTAGATGCCCTTGTCTTACCTGCTGCACACAGAGTTCACACAAAGAAGACCCTGGAAATGTTTTTAGATAGAAAATGTCTCCTCTAAATATCAAAGTTGTTGAATGTTATTTAAATGAGTCACTGAATATCACAGTAAACGACATTACTGCATTGATTTAATGCCCAAACCCGGTCATCATGTTGGCAACAAGTACCAATACCATGTTTTTTTAACCCTCAATAAAGCTTATATGAGCTCAACCGCAGCAGTTTTAGAAGGACTTGTAGCTCACCTGTCCACAACCCGATAGAAACTAAACAACCATAAATCTTCTTTTGTGATGCCTACCAACCTTTCACTTTCATTCTCTACATTTCCTCTCCCTCTAAACATTTGCCTTGCTACTGTTTCACACCAGGGGAGGCCAGCCGAGACGACGTGGTGCAACTTATCAACCGGACAAGTGACAGCTTGCTAATGTCACAAAGCGGGGTTTGGGGACTCAGGTAAGATTGCATCCGTGCTGCCTTATTTAAATATTTAAAATGGCATAAAGTCATTTTCTAGACAACCTGCCTCCTGTGCTTGTGCAAATAATGAAGCTATGAATTATTAACCAGTGCTGCTGTTTTCTAGTGAGAACAGTATTGTATCGCCGCCACTGTTCTCTGTTGAAATGACAACAACATGTCAGCCTGATGACTTAAAAACCTCTAGAGGCAACATTCAACCTCTTTTTTGAGTAGGAATCAGCACAAAGCACTTAAAAAAAAATATATATATTCAGCTGATTTTGTGGCGGAATCGAAACCAAATCCCCCATCACTCACGTTCATGGCTTGATATTAGAGATACACCGATACCGGTATCGGGTCTAATGCCGCACAGAGTACACTAGTGATGCTACATGCTAAACACGATTGTTCACTCGCCCGCTTGTTCCACAGCGTGCAGATAGACGCTATACGCTATACGCTGCCCTGTGCGTAATGCAGGCTGTGAGGCTGCTGGACAGCGTTGCAACGCAGATCGGACATCGTTTGCGTGTGGCGTGATGATATCGTTGACATCCCTACTTGAAAGTTGTCCATAAGCGTGCCACATCTTAAATTACTCTCATACACCATCTGAACACACTTTTGGGAAGTCTGGGTCGTATGTATGTAGCGTCTAAATTTCATACTGTTTTTTTATCTCGACTCCGGTTGCCGGAAACGCTGGTTTCCTCAAACGTGACAATCATCTTTTCCCCCGACTTTGTTCACTATTTTTTTCGGAACGGGTGTGATCTTTACACTGCGTCTCTCAGCCCCCTAAGCAGCGGGGATTGCTCAGTTGTCATGGGGATAGTTTTGGCAAAGCTAAATGAGAACTTGCTCTGAGGTGAATGAACCGTCTATATGACTCACCTTGGAAAGCTATAACAATATCTTGCAAATGTAAGACCCTGCGGCAAGCAGGAAACATTTCATCAGGCAACATAACCCTTACAAGTCTCTGTTGCTTCTAAAACATATTTTCCCGCAGGGGGATAATAAAAGTTACAAGTGTGAATATGTTTTAATGTGGAATGATTTCCAAACATAGCACAGAAACTGGGTAACATGGGTAGATATTTCTTTTATTTATTTTTTTTATTTTTTTTGTTTTGGGAACATTGCTTCTTGGCAATAGATCTTGTTCTGTTAAAGAAAAACTAAAAACAACAAAAAAAACCCTGTTTATTTCCTTTTTAGATGGCCACATTGTAAAGAACATACACGTTGAATGAGCAGCAGAGCTGAGAATATGGGTTGTATATATTAAAAAAAAACTAATTAAAAAAAACCCACTGCTGCTGTGTTAAGCGCTCCGTTTACACGTTTTCAAGTGAAAACGCAAAACTTTGCTCACGTTTTGGGATTCCGTTTACACAACACTGCTCGGAGCATTTTCAAAAAGTTCCACCTTGGGAAGCCGTTTTCAAAAGGCTGTGTTTTCTGAGGCTCCGGGCACTGTTGCCGTGTAAACGAAACCCCAAAACGAAACGGAAGTTTCGCACCTCAAGCCCCCGGTGCAAACATTGATTTTTCTTCCTTAAAATCCTCCAGTCATCACAGCTGGATAAGCTCTTTGGCATTTGCAAAAAAACAAGCTTCATTGCCAAAAAGCATTCTTACCACAAAGAAATAATCTACTAAATACACGTTTCCTCGCTTTTGCTTCTGTTTTGATCCTTCTGAGGGAATCGTGCATCGGCTTGGTTAAGCAGGGCAGCCGGATCAAACCTCGGTGTGGATGCTGAAGCTGCCCCTGACAGGTGGTGCGCGAGCTCCCAACACCTGGCCTGAATCCCCTCCGGACACGGCGCGCTGCACGGCGCTATTAGTCAGCTATGTGGATCACAGATAGACGGACTAAAACTGGCCGGTGCGACTTCACAGAGAGGGAGAGAGCTATAAAAGAATGGCACTTTGATTTTTTTTTTTTTTTTTTTTTTTTTTCCTCCCCCTTTCCTTTTCCCTCCTGATAACACTTTATCACTCGCTCTCAAAAGTCTTAAGGGAGGGTGTTTGGAAGGCGGCGAGGCACGCTGAGAAGGAATCGAGTCATTTCTTCTCTCCTTTTCTAAAAGTTTGAATTCCTTCTCCGCTCAATGGGAAGCAGAGGTTGCAACGAGCCAGAAACCACCAGCATGTGCGGAGAAATTCCTTACCCCCTTCTGGTGGCGATTACTAAGCCAGGGCAAAGGAGGGGAGGTGAGGGGGGAGGGGGGGGGGGGGGATAATAATGTGTGCCACAGTACCAGTGCCCTCTATCTACAATGAGGGAGAAGGAGGGGACATATGGCCTGCAGTCAAAACTATCAGTACCCTTTCATGATCATCTACAGCGGCACCGATAATGCATGCGACGAAAACAGGGATGCTTCAAATTTGTCCACCGACAAAGAGGAGTTTAACATTCCTCTGCGAAATGGCATCTGAAAGAGAGAAAGAAAAAAAAAAGAAAAATCTTCTTTTCCACAACACGAGGTCCTTTGATGCCTAAAGTGAGCTTAAGCTGTGATTAGTATCAAAACATGAGAGGACATTTGACTTAAAACATAGATTTGAGTTCCTAATCTTTTCAGCGTGTAACTTGCGTATGTTTAAAAAAAAAAAAAAAAAAAGGGGGAGTCAGTTTGTTTGTATTAAATCAAATGTATGGGTTAATTAAAGAGGGCTTTAGGGTCAAGACAATAATGGCTTATGTCATTGACAACAATTCGCTCGTTTCAAATCCATTGACCAAAAGACATGATTAGTTGAACCTGACTAAGCAGTTGTCTCAAGGCTTTATTGGCAGGTCCAGACTGCCGATTCCTCATTTCGGAACCACAGCAATGCAGGTTTTTTTTTTTTTTTTTTTTTGCATTGTCACTGCTCATCCTTTATTTTGACATATGCGATTTCCACATTAAGACCCGGCACTGACGTTAAAGTGCAGACATCCTCTGCTGCAGAGGCGGACACATGGAAAAATGACAAACGGGAGAAATCTAGTCTATTCTTGCCTCTTTTCCCTTCCTGTCAGAGCACAAAGGAAGACCTCCCAGCCTCCAAAGTGAAAAATGATCCATTGATTAGGCTGCTCAGTCATTAAAGGGCATATCCAAGCACTGGGCAATGATCATAAGGGGCCGAAGGTCACCAAAGGGCCCTGTTCAAGCACGGAAAGTCCCTTTATGATCATTCATTACATTAAAGGTTAACCTCTGCCTCTCTTTTTCCATCAGCGGAGTAAATTGAACAGTTACAGGAGGAAAGTTTGAATGAGAAGATGTCGGCGAGATAGAGGGACGGGGCTAGATGGGAGTTGAGGGCATGATGAAGAAAAGGGAGGGGATGAGAGCGAGCGAAGCCAATATGTGGACGGAGATTTCCTGAGTGTCACTGCAGCCCCGATTCCTCCCCACTCCTTCTCCCAGAAAATTAAATATTGATCAATCTCACAGGCCGAGTAACAATGAAGAAGATAAAGAAGAGTATTAAAGGAAATAAATAAATATACACTTGTATCACCTGTCCAGGCTGCGGCGGTGTTGCAGCAGTAAGGTTTGGGGGATGGGTGCGTGTTTAGGAAGGTGGGTGGGGGGTGGAGGAGTTCGAGCCTGGGAAATGCAGGACCATCCATCAGACACAACACGAGAATGGGAGCGGTTCGTGGCTGGGAAGGTCCTCGCGCTGGCAGACGGTCTTCTTTATCGTGTCTCATTCCCCCGACAGTGAGCAAACAACCCCTCATCTCCGATGGGCTTTATCGGGGAAGCGTCTGAGGCTGCGCGGCCCTTTAAATAATTAACAAGGAGTACATTTCTATAGCTCTCCTGATGAGGGATCCGCAGGCAGAGCTGTCCTCGTCTCTCAGGGAAAGGGGCTGAAACAACAGGCTTTAATAAGCGTGCGGAATCCAGTCAGGTCTTTACAGTACTTCTTTGGAGAAAATAACAGTTTACGTCCACGAAACAAAACATTGAGTTCGGCTCAATTCAAAGTTTTCACTGTTTACGGTTCAACTTTTCGGTTAATGAGAGTTTTTAGAATTGCCTCGATTTCAAAACCACTGAATTTCAAAGTGTCATATTTCCTGCCACTCAGCCAAGATACTAAGATGTACTGTAGTATACACGATACTATTGACAGAGTATAAAGTTGTGTTTATGCTTAACCACGGATGGATGGATGATGCTCAGCACTCTCATGATGAATGCGAGCAACACTGGATGGAAAACCATCATTTCATTACTCCTGTTTACACATGGTGTCACTTATGGCGCTTTACTTCGTTGATCACTTGCAAAACAAAGGTGCTATCTATTTGCTTGAGCATGTAGTATTTATAGGACCTTTGATTAGAATCAATCTACAAATGAAGCAATGCTGTAGCTGAATATGAAAAAGCTATTTCATAAATCAAGCAATAAATAACTGCTGTGAAAGGGAAGGCAAGCGTGGAATGACCGCCAATAAAAGTACTTCAAATGGTATATAAAGCGACCGAGGCATGATCTGGCCTATATCCCAACACCGTTATCCACAACCACCGTCAAAAACACACGCAGGCTGTGTTACAGTTACAAACTCTGTAAAGTAGAATTCATGGTCAGGCTGTTGTACTGGATTACTTCAGCTTGTTTTGTTAACTTTGTCTTGTAAGAAAGTAATTAAAAATACAAAAATAGCCTTTGCTAACACCTTTTCCAGTCAATACGTGCTTTTTCCCATTGAGCTGAAAAAGCAAAACAAAGGCAAAAATCAAAACTCTAAATCATCCCGGGGGATAAACCCTGACCTGAGAAACCCGATAATGCTTTTTCCACCAAAGTGCACAAGTCAAAAGTTGAAGTAAACCGAGTTTACGGGCTCCACTATCGATTGTCAGTTGCATTTAATAAGATAAACATCACCAATCATCACAAACACGGTGCTCCCAGGAAGGATTTTTAAACCCGGTTTATACGGCGGTGTCACTGGAAGCTCTTACGGCTGTGACTGATCTAAACAAAAGCCCATTTCGCCTCGCTGAATAATGAACTGTTTGCATTCGACTTGCGCCCCCCCACCACCACCACCACCACCACCTCCCTTCCCACACCCCACCCTCTGGTGCAACGTCGACAGTCCTCCAAACAGCACCGGGGTGAGGGTCCTTAAACAAATTATGACAGGAGATCTTCCTCGCTGATCGACCTTTGCTGACCTCTTATATTGCTGATATTTATTACTGTCCTTCCTCCCGATAACGCTGTGTGTGTGTGTGTGTGGCGCGCGTGCGTGCGTGTGTGTGCGTGTGTGTGTGTGTGTGTGTGTGTGTGTGTGTGTGTGTGTGTGTAGTAAATTCTGGAGAGGAAGCAGTCAGGCAGCTGGTCATAAACGCCAGCGCTATAGGATTTCCACATAAAGAAAAGAAGTGCAACAGCCTTTCTACCCTTTTTTTTCCCCACCTCCCCTGATGCCCCCCTCCTCCGCCCCTCTTCTTCATCCACTGTGAGACCTTTCCCAACCCCACCCCCACCCCCCACCCCCAACTCCCTCCGTTCGTGATCCGGAGAGATGTTATCGCTCCATTTAAGAAAGGAACAAACAAGATTATACTGTAAGTTATCCTCGATTATGGCCACAAATCTGCTGCTCCAGCGGGGGCCAGCGAGGAGGTGGCGCTGGAGGGAGAGTGAAAGATGATGAAGTAAACCGGGTTGCTTTTCTTCCACACTCCGGTCCATCTTCTTTTATCCAGCACACTAACAGATTTATGGGATAAAGAAGACGAGGCCTTTGTGGACAGTATATCTTTCAAAAACAGTCTTCTGGGAGGAGGAGAAGAAAAAAAAAGAAATGTGACAATGACACATGTCCTCCACAGCTTGCGCCTCTTTCCGAGCCGTATTGCGCGTGAGTGTGTGTCTGACTATGACATAATCCCTCACTCGGAGTCAACGCCGCGGCCCTGGATTCTTAAATACAAGCTGACTGGAAGAGGGAGGGAGGCGACGGGGGAATAATGAATTAAAAATGTCAACCTCAAAAAGAAAAAGCCCCCCCCCCCCCCCCCCCGACGTATAGGCACCGATGTACTGTCGCGGACTTTACACAAGCTTCTGGCTCATCACGAAGACGGCGGAGCAGAGAAGCAAAGAAAAAAAAAAAAAAGAAGAGAGAGAAAGAAGGAAAAAAAAAAAAAAGAAACCCCGACGACACCTAGAACTCTATTCATGTCATACAGTAGGAGCGAGGGGGCTTTTTCCACGTCTCCTCTGCAGCTACAACCATCAATTTAGCCCTGTGGTGGCCAGTCAGCCCCTCTCTGTCCCAGCTGTGTTTGACACTATTTATCTGCTCTAGTGAAGCAGATCATTTTTGATTATTAACCTCCCACACCCCCCCCCACCCTTCCCCAAAAAATGGAAGGGAGAAAAAAAGAAAAAAAAAAGGTTAAGACGCAAAATGACAACCTCACACAATCCCCGTCTGGGCAATCAAACACTTGACTGTTACAGCTGCAAGAGCCACTCTATCAAGTCTCAAACACACACCACACACACACACAACACACACACACACACACACACACACACACACACACACACACACACACACACACACACACACACACACACACACACACACAATGGCAAGTACCCCTCTCTCTCCCCCCGTCCCTTAATGTGTTTTCACCAGGTCCATCACCTTTTTTTTTCCCCGTTTGACTCTCTCTCCATCTCCATTGCTTTCCTACCATCTTTTCATGTCTTTCAATCTCTCTCTCTCTCTTTCTCTCTCGCTCTCCCCCCCACCCACCCTCCGCTCCACCTCCCCCTCCTCGCCACCCTCTGTCTTCATCTCTCGCTCGACTCTCTCAGTCCATGTGTGCACCCTGCCCATTAAATTACAGTCCTCTCTAATAAAAGGTTGAACTTTCTTTACCCACTCATGTGGATGAAGAATCTGCCAGTTTCCTGCTGTTCCAAATTCCTGCCTCGAGAATATTGAACACACACACACACACACACACACACACACTCACACTCACACACACACACACACACACACACACACACACACACACACACACACACACACACACACACACACACACACACACACACACACACACACACACACACACACACACACACACACACACACACACACACACACACACACTCAGAAATGCACAGAGAACAGTAAGAACAGTGCCTACTGCGCCTCGTCGTGAACATTTATCTTTCTCACTTAAAGTGTCACGCGCACGAATGTACAACCGCACAATCTGATGATGCATTTGTCAACCTCCTTTCTTTTTTTTCTTTTTTTTTTTTTTTGCGCCACTGCCTTAAACCTGTCTCCCTGACATCTCCATTCTATACACACCGGTGCCATTACGCCTGCCCATCCAATAAATTAAACCCATTTACTCTTCTGAATTATGTTATGTTTATCGATGCTCGTATAATTTAATTTCACACAAATTCCATTAAAGATTATGCTCTCTGTCACAGAGCGGCGCTTCCAGGAGAGAGGAGAGGCAGGGGGGGTGGGGGGGGGGGTCTAATCGGGTTATAATGGATCTGAGACATGCATTACAGTTGGGACACACAAACGCAGTGGCACACTCGCGCTCACAATTGTCATCTTAATAATGCAGAGTCAAGCAAACAGATCAATGGTCACTGCGATGATGCTGTCAAACCGCACTAAGTGACAGGAAGCTTTCAGAGCGCGCTATCACGAGGAAGTCATCTCAGGGGGATTATACTGTCTTCTAGCCCTCCAGGGAATAAAATATGTCACCTTGGTTGTAAAGCTGTATCAATAGAGGCTCATAAACTCTAAAATACTGCATTAAAGAACCCCAAGTATGACATACTGTGTTTACCCCTGAATAAAATAGGATCAGATAAAACAAAAACTGTATGAAACGCTATTACTGCTGCCCAGAGGGGTTTTCGGTCTCAATAAAACAACCTATGAAGAAATATTAATAATCTCGTAAGACATAGATGAAAAGAAAAGGGCTTATCAGTCAACAATTGAGTTACTGAAGCGAAATATGACTGTAGTTACATTACACTCCTTAACCTTTCAGTCTATTATAATCCAAGGAAAAAAAAATAAAAAATAAATAAATATATACAAAAATGAACTAGAAAATTGTGGTTCCCTAATGATTGCCTCAACTACTGACCGGGTGCATAATACTCATCAAACAAGTTTAATACCAATAATTGAAAGATAAAATAAAGTCATAAAAGCTGCATTATGTTTATTTGCAACCAATTTATCAAGCAGATTTAGGCCCCGTTTGGACAGCATCGTTTTCAAGTGAAAATGGAAAAATTTCGTAGAGTTTTGGGTGTCCGGTACTCGGAGCCACTGAAAACACAACTTTTTCAAAACTGCCTTCAGGGTGGACTTTTATGAAAATGGGGGAAAACGCACATTTTCTGAAACATCTGCTAGTGCACATGCCAGCTACAGTAAATAGTGTTTGGTTTCATTACAAAAACAACCAACAGCACCCACTAGTGGTCCAACATGAAAGCTACTAAGTTTTCACTGTCATTTTCAAACCATTGCTGGGTTAAACGCAAAACCTTTCTAAAACGAAAATGCAAAAACTTGAAACGTTGAGTAAACAGGGCCACAGTTTGTCAGTGGGGAGTTAAGCATAAACAAAACCTCAATATAATTCTAAGAAAATGAGGCATAAATGGTTTAAATGTTCCCTAGTGATTTCTTGTACTGTAGATGAAAACCCAAACCCCTGAGCAAGTTAACAGAGTATAACTCTACTCAGTTTAAGATTGTTTTGGGTGTTTCATTTTCAAAACTGCTGCTGAAAAAAAAAGAAATCCAATCAAATTAATTTAAATTTGAATTGTATATGAATGGGACGGATTAGGGCCAGAAAAACTACTTATTTATTGTGTAATTCTGATCAAGCAGTCCGTCACTCAACCACGAATGAGTGATTGATTGTAAAGTAACGCAAAATATACCAGCGACAAAAAAAAGAAACAATCATAATACAGCTGCATAAAAGCTGCTCATGAAGGACTGATCCTCCTCGTCTATGAGAATCACTTCATGACTGCATCTCCGATATGCAACGCAGATGATGAATCCCAAATCCTTTGTTGGTGGAGGCCTAAAATGTGGGTTGCTCATCCCTTATTAGAGAACTAACCAGCGATCCACATCGTGCAACAATTAAAACTGAATAATAACAGCAATTAGGCGCTCAGTGACAAATTCTGACGTCTTGGAACCTCCACGTCATCCTGAGTCATGGCCTCAAACTATAATCTTCCACACCTCTCATTGTCACGACTGAATTTGAATTTATTTATTTATTTTTTAAATGGAAAAAGCCACAGTTAAAGGCACAATTGGAATTTATTGTTAGTGTAAATTAAAGTTTGGTAGAATTCAGTGATCAAATATGCTTTCATCCACTCCTGTTTGTAGTGTAGGGTAGTGGTGGTGGTTTAGCACTATAATGATACATTAGAAAGTTTTTAAATTACCCGTTCGCCCGTATAGGTTTTTATTAAGGAAGTTACAGTAAAAAAAAACGAACAAACAAACAAAAAAAACCTACCACCGGCATGTACCGACTCTGTCTTTGTGTCCCCAACTCCATTTTTCTCTTGCTTACACCTCCCCTGTAAAGTGACAGGCTTATTAAGAAGAAGTTTATCCCACGCTTCCCCAATAAGCCATTTGTAAGGCTGGAGGTGAAGTTTATCAGAGGGGTCTGTAATAAGAGGCATGTAGCCGGGCTCCGCTGTGGCTTTGTCTTCATTTACCTGCCTGTACATGTGTTGTATTCAGGATTAATTTGCTGCTTTGATGTATTAAAAAGAGCCAAAGGATTTCCAGTGGCACGCTCCCCAAGGTGGACGCCTTTAAAAGGAGCTTTTTCTTCATTCCAGCACTTAGGTTTATTACAGATCCCCAGACTGTCCAATTTTAAAGAAATATGCCTCCAAAATAGCAGGATAATTGTTTTTTTTATTTTTTTTTTTACTTCTTTTTGCTGGGCTTTTCTGCAGGAAAATCAAACATGGCAACCAGGGTAGGTTTTATGAAACCTGAGCGGTTTCTGTGTTGTTTCTATCAATAATTGGCCTTTTGGAATCTGGGATCTGAGCCTTTGAGGACAGAAAAGTACATGCTGTTGCCCCACATGACCCGGTGGCAACGTCGTGTGTGCGGCCGCATCGTGAAAATGATATCTGCAATTATTGGTTGTCATTATAACTGCAATAACAGACGCCGGGGATGACTAAACAAGCAGCAATCCAAACATTCAGTTATCTGTGTACATCTCCCACTAAAAGTGTTTACACAACTCCAAAACAAAAACAGAGGCATCCATAAACTGACTGTGATGACACATCAAACTGGACAGCCAACAGAGTTGTTCTGTCACACACTTCCTGTTGTTTTATTTGTCCTCCTCCGTGTTTACAAGAAGCAGACACAAAGACGAGGAGGTTTCCCAGCACTCAGGACAATATGTGAATACATCCGAGGGTCTGTTGACCAGACCCTCCTTTTTACCCCCCCCCCCACCTTTAATTGTGTAACATTCAGTGGCAAATCCATTAACGAGAGTTTTCAGGGCACTATATATCCTCATTCTAGTCTTGCACCTTATACCTCCACCCAGTAAAGTTAGGACGACGATACCACTTGCTGATGCAGCTCACTAATGGTCTCCACTTTACAGCGGGAATGAAAAGTGTACTACAGAGTTCATGTCTAATCTATGATGAAGGCTCCCCCTAAACACACATGTAAATTGTGGATGTAAGCCGGAGTACCCTTAAGGTTCCACTATACTACTGCATCTACAATACCAATAGGGCTGTGCGTAGCGTCGATGGTGTCCTTTCACCCCTGGAAGTTCTGCGTCAACGTTGTATGTGCCGCAAAGTAGTTCACCGCCATAACGCCGGGGGCGTAGAAGGATCGGACCGCATGGAACTCGTTGGGAGTGATACTGCAAAATTGCGCTTCAGGTTCAAGGCCCTGGAACCAGATTCAGAATTTATTTATTTTTTGCTTTGCCCCTGGGCGGTGTGTCTTGTTCACTCTTGAAAGCAGCGCTTCTCCAAGAAAGTGCACATTTGCCACACCGTCGTCTTGATCACATGTTGAGTTTCCTAATGCCTCATGACGGCGTACTTCCCGTTGCGTTTCTGCGCGGCCGCCGAACGCGCAGACCGAGGCTGCTGGAGGTGCTGGCAGCGTTGGGACTGTGGGGGGGGAAACCCACACACACGGGGAGAAAACGTGAATCCAAAGGCCACAGGTCTGTTTAACAGTGTCTTCTTCATCAGTGGTAATACACCAGCAGCACTTAGCAGCACTCTTTGGCGGCTTCGTAAGGTGTCCATGAACGATGCCAGGGCTCTTTGCTCAGCTCGTTTCTTCGGAAGCTGAATCCACCTCTGCCCAAGCCTTTGAGACTGCACCTATCAAAGTCAAACCCTATCTGTTCACTCTGTGTTATTATTTTACTGGTCTTGTGATGCCATTACCAAAGTGCTTTGTGACATGGCGGAGCCACCCCGGCAAGCCACCGTTGCTAAGCAGCGGCATCATTCTAGTGCCTGCCTCTTTAAAAGGCGAGCCGCAAGAAAAGAAAAGATTATTATCTTTGGCGGCGGTTTATTTTTCTTATTTTTTTTTTTCCTCAGTTTTTTTTTTATGGGGGGGGGGGCGTGTAACGAGTCCCGCACCGTTGGGAGCACAGACACAAAAAGTACATCAAAACATGTGAAACGTTTCGGGGATATGTTTGCTATCACCTTTGTTAATGATTCGGCGAACCGTTTCCAAATAAATCCCCCAAAAAAACGGTGGAAAAAAAAAAAATCCGGGCACCCAAAATTTCCTCTGGAATCTTCTAGTCTTCAGTTTAAGCTCCTCTTGGTTGTTCACGTTTGAAAACTGGTTCACAAGTCTTAAATGTGTTCAGTCTATTGAATGAATGTATTCTTATTCATGTAGATACAGGAAACAAACTTTCCTCATTTAATATTACAACGTACTGTGTATTTGAATATTTAGTTTCGACGACTGAGCTCCATTGATGACTGATGGTCCCAGCTTTGTGACTGTCGCTTACAGGTGGTTAAACACAAATGTTTCCTTAGGCTAACCTGACTCTTCCACAAATTTCGAGAAACTTGTACGTATCATTGTCAAGTTATCAGGTAAAAAAAAAAAAAAAGAGTATTTGACTTTGATAATATCACTTTATCGAAAAGAATGTAGGAATTCAAGCGCTATGTTTATTGCACTGATTGTGTTCATTTTACTTTAAATTGCTCCTCATTGGTTTGGTGAAAATCCCTTTACTTTACCCATGTTATCGATGATTAAGTTTGATAATAAACTGAAAACTGAACGACACAATTCAGCAAAATGGAGAAGAAAAACAAAAATGCAAAAAACAAGTATGCAACAAAAAAAATGGATCAAAAGTACAATTTTCTATCCCTGTAAAGATGGAAAAAACCAGAATAAAAGAAATCCACATCTCAGCTCTCAGGTGCTTACGTGAAGGTTGTCGACACATCCCAGGCTGAAAAGTGCCGTCCATCTTTTCTCCTCTTTCCGCGATGATCTGCGCACCGTTAACTTTCATGTTCACGTGTTATAATTTACTCTGATGAAGCCACTTTTCCTCACCCTGCTGTGTTAACGTGTCGGGTTCAGCTGTGAGGTCTCGCATGTGGGTGCGTGAAGCAGTAATGATGATGACAGAGGAGCAACAGGTTTGGTTTGTTCATGATTGAGCGGAGTGCGCACGCTGGTCTGCTGGAGGTGGAGGACATATTTCATGGAATTAGATTTTTGCTGTAACTCAGTGAGTGAGCCAGTAGCCACAGACAAAAAAAACCCATTTATATTTATCTGTCTTTTTGCGGTGACTCTTTTGTGTTTTCACTGCCGCGGGACATTATTTGCTTACATATTATATTTCGACGATAATTGAAAGAAAGAAGGTATGAAATTATTCTTGCATATTAAAACTCTGTGCCTCTTTTTGAAAAACTGGATTCATTAATAACTCCTAATAAAGCACAGACCATGTGAAAACAGGTGGACTTGACCTGCATGGTGAATTTAGTTTGCGGGCAGTGCAAGAGTGAAGTTTATGGATAATATTAGTTTTATAAGCGTCATTACTTTTAGGTAGTGCTCAAGCTGTTTGTCAATTATTTACTAAATACTTCATCATGTCCAGATGATCAAGGCTTGTAAACACACTAACACAACTGACCCCAGATTTCCACGACCTACTTGACAATCATAAATCCCTAACGTATATAATCTGATCAAAATGTGAGACGAAGGTGAATTTAAATGAAACATTTGTTTCTGACCGAAGTAATTCAACATGGCCATGTGATAATTAATATATAAGTAGATGACAAAAAAAACGTCCGCATCTTTCACCTAATTCATTATTATATCATCTTCCTGACGGTGCTCTTTGTGTGTGTCCTACACATACACAATGGGTAGTTTGAAGAGTCAATTATCTTCAGATTCATTCTGGAATATGTACTTACCCATTATCTTTGATGAAATCTAAAGTTTTTCAGGATTGCTCGGTACATTTTTGAGAGATTTTCAGTGAATCAGCTCACATCACGCTGTAGCTTATCATTGTGTATGAGTCTTTAGATGTGTTATTTAAGTATACAGTAAATATTCTCATTGAGACACAGGTTCCTATTCTTTTTTTTGTAATTGACTGTTCAAACACATAAGACAAACGTACTTAATTGCATAAAGTGACAGGCAAAATACAATAAATGTACAAGGATGTCTATCAGACGGTCCAGAAAATGATTGAAACACCTCCAGGAATAGGCAAAACTCTTCTTTTCTCTCTGTTTGATTGTATAATTACACCTTAAATCTCCTGTTGTCCAACTTAGGAAGAAGAGCACCAAAGCAGCAATCACTGGAAAATGTTTGATCCATCATGTTTTTGATGAGACTGACCTAATTCGAGTATTTCTCACAAATTGCATACAAAGTGCATTCAAATGTTAAATTTATGCACAAACAGTATGTATTTTTTCTTTTTAGCTTTTCTCTATATTGAAAAACTCAATATTGATAGAATATATTTTGAATATTTAGAAATAAAACACTGGTCGGGTAATGTTGCGGTAAAGCATGCCCCGCTGATCAATCGGTTGCGGAGATGGTTAAACTCGACACCTGCAGACCTCTGTGCAGTCTAAAATTGACCGTATAGCGTCTCTCCAGCAGGCCTGTATCTATAGCTGGAGCACATCTGCATTTAGGCGGCATTAGTTCATGTGTCACAGCGGGTCAGTGTCAATACTCCTGGCATGCTCTCACTTAACAGATGTTGTGTGTTGCCCTACGCGCCTCCTCGCCTGATGCTTCACGCACTAGTGGACACGGGCGCACGTCGCTATGGTAACTTCATTCATCTGCAAATCTCACCGGAAACGTATTTAACCCGACACCACCACCACCACCACCACCTCCCTCTTCCACCAGCACCATCCCAATCAAACCTAATTATACCATATTGCTTTTCTTGTTCAACAATAAGGAGAGCTGCTGGGGGTGGGCGAGAGGGAGAGATTTAATGTAATTATTGAGATACTTCGTTCTCGGCTCGGCGTGGCAAGAGTGAGATGCGCGGTGATGGACGCTGCTTGTCAAAATGCCTATTGATGAAGCGCAAAAAACCCCAATTTGCAGTCATAAGGCAACTACCTTCCAATTATGTTAGTGCCAGAGCATTCCTCAAGCCCAGCAACTCCAATCCTTCTCTCTTTTCTGAGTGGCTAGACCATTGCCCTTGGCAGACAGGTACCAAATGGGCTGCTCTCTGCATGCTGCCTTTAATGTTTTATTGATTTGCTTAGCATACGCCCCGATTCAACTCGCACACTCCAACACTATTGCCCTTTGTACTCGCAGCCTGACCTGCCCCACATGAAAATTACGTTATTGAAATATGTTAAATGTGTCACCCCCCCCCTCTCCCAGAGAAAATATCTCACCTATTGATGGATCTTTCAGGGGCCGGCAGATTGGTAATATTAGATCCCCACCAGCTTAATGACTTCTATTACTACAATTCCATCAAGCCCCTTCAACCAATCAATCATATGAACTAGGTAACATATCAAAGCCATGAATAAAATCAAAAGAGGGGGGATTAAAAGATATATTTTCCAATTCTTTTTTTTCTTTTTTTTTTTTTATATGAGCGAAAACGAAAGAAGTGTGGAGACTGGAGCGCGAGCGAGACGGGAGCGCTCGGGAGCTAATCTGCTCACAGTGGAGAAAAAAATGAATAAAAAAAAATAGAAACAGAGCAAACATTTGAGAAGAGAGTTGTAAAATTAATGAGCAAAGAAAATGTCACCCGCGCAACAAAGAACATGTAACCACATTGGGTCTTCAATTTTCTCGTCCCACTTAATAAGAGAGCCCACAATCATCATTCTTTTTACGACAGGGGATCCAATTACCTCCATCTGAAGATGGTATCAGTGAGAAGAAGAGCCGCGCAAATATTTCTCTCGCAACCCCATTATAACTTGGGACAATGATTAAATCTAACTTTTTCTTGTGACCTGCGAGCCAAGAGGTGTACGATGAGGCTGATGCTGTGCACTCATTAAGCAGGGGGGGCTTGTGCATGCATGGGGAAAAGTGTGTGTGTGTGTGTGTGTGTGTGTGTGTGTGTGTGTGTGTGTGTGTGTGTGTGTGTGTGTGTGTGTGTGTGTGTGTGTGTGTGTGTGTGTGTGTGTGTGTGTGTGTGTGTGTGTGCGTGCGCACTCGTCCAGGCTCACATGTTAATGATGAATATGTGTCTGCCATGTCCTCAGACTCCCCAAGCAGGGAAGGGACCCTCAGATAGAATACACAACAGGGACAGAGACGGCTTATTCCCAGACAATGTCAATAGCTCAAGGGTAAAATCATTTGTCACCACGGCGAAATCCCTCTAAATGTATACATTTATTATTGTCGTGCTTTAATTGATCGCGGGGCACCGAGAGAAATACCAAGGGTCTGTAATACTCGCCTATCTCATTTACAAATCACTCTTCGCCGGGCTTCAAGGACATGTCAGGCTCCTCTAAGACAAAGAGGGAAGAAATATCTGTTTCTAACCTTAGATAGGGTCACATTAATCTTCCTGCAATTTATTTAGCAGAAAACTGCATGATGGAGTATTTAGGCCAAATACTATTAGGTTACAAAAATAATAATTGAAATTTCAGATTAGCATACTGGAACTAATAACCTCATAAGGTTTAACGAGTGAGCAATGCCAGAAGATATGAGTTATGGCGCCCTCAAGTGGCCAAGGTAGTTGTGGCCAAAGCAATGTAGGGAGAAAGGAACTTCATCTGCATAGTGCATTGCTTGTTATTTCAGCCATTCGATACGTTTCAGCATGTTGTGTAATAAGAATACATTGGCTTAACTTCCTAACTGACTTCTTAATGCACCCTTGAATATAGGCTACAGCACTGCCACCTAGTGTCCAGGAAGGGGAAACAGTGGTTTTCTTTTTCATAATACCTGCTAGATATTTCTTATGTTTCTTAGATGTTGTATAAAAGGGCGCATTTTGCATCAAGCATAGAAATATGTGCAGTATGTGGTGTTTTTTTCTTTTTACTATGAGATTACAATAAATCCATGTATAAAGCACAAAAAATAACCCCTGCCAACAGCATTGCAACATATCCTGACATTCCAAACCATAACTCATGTCCTCTTACATGAAATATAACGCAAGATTGTAAATTACATTCACATAAGAGATAAAATCCAATAAAGCTGGTTTGACATCCATTTCTACACACACCTACAGGCAATTGTGCTAATTGTTGTCATGATGACAAAAATAAAGCAGGCTCATTTCCAAAAGTCCTGCCTCCATTTAGATATTGGCAATCACAGCATACAGGAAGCAATAGTTGCCTTAAATATGGGTGTTTTTCCTATGTCGACTTTTTACCATTTGTAAAATCAGCACAATGTACCCGTAGCCTTCTACTTAACACTTTTTTGAATGTCAACATGTTAGTGTTTGGTCAGTCGGTCATATGCACTGTGCACAACAAACTACTGCAAGTGACCCTACAGCCATTTTCCAAACATCCCAATACATCTAGGAAGTCATAATTACAAGTTGTTGTTTTTTTCCAAAGAGCACATTGTGGCGAACTTGTACAAAAGAAATGTAGACTATGATGTTAGACGGAAATTCACAACTACAAACTCAGGCCCGTTTTACACATCAATGTGTCTCGTGACAATGCATCATTTTTGTGTTTTTGTATCTGAAAAGATTCACATTTACATGGAAACGATGTCCGTTTACACAGAAAGACTAAAAACTATGTACTTAGGGGGTTAGCTCTGTTGTTTGATTTTGTAATGTAACCACACACGTTGGATCGCTAATCTGGGTGACTCTCAACTAGAAAACTACCAAGTGGCAGGACTGGTATGGTCTGGGAGTCATGACACTGTGGAAGCTGCCATTGTTGTTATTTTCCATCTACAGCAGAATAAGTATTTACTATGGCCGTGGGATGCATGCGTTAGCAGTGTTTCAGAACATTTGCGTTTGCCCCCATTCACAGTCAAAACATTTTCAAAAACTTGCACCTTGGGAGACATTTTCAAAAAGTTGCTGTCCCTTTTTAGCACCTTTATTGTGTAAACAGACCTCGAAATGCAAGGAACGTTTTCCATTTTGATTTGAAAACGTTGTTGGGTAAATGGGGCCTTATATCTGTGAGATAACAACAAGTACGTATTAGCTGAGAAATATTTATGAGATGCATTCACAAATTCGTCTCATATACCGTGTATAATTACAATTGTGACAAATAAAGGTCTTGACTTGACTTGCTTTTTCGGTGTCTTTCCAGCCTGCTCCGTCAGTGTTTTTTTAAGTGTGTGCTTGAAAACATCCCAGGTTGGATCAGAAAAATGAATAGTTGCACAAAGCGGTGGATGAAAATACATGGAGGTAGTTGTTGTTCTGAAGTGCACATAAGGTATGCATTTATCAAGCTATAGCCAGTTTTCATGAGAAAATTACTCCTTTAATAGCCCAATAACTAATCATTTGGTGTGCTGTCACTTTTCATCCCAGGTTCCCACAATTACCAGGATAACTTCCTGCCCTGCATAAGGGCCCCATTGTAAGAGCCTTCCATCAATCCACCCAGCGCTGCAGGGGTTAACGGCTCTAATTTTATATTATCAAACAACTGCACCTTCTTTTTTTTTTTTTTCTCTCTACTGTTGCTAAATCTGTCCATTGTAGGAAACTATCAATTACAAAAATCTTGACACCAGCCCCACACCCACTAATCCACATATCATGCAGTGTACCCTCACTGGGACCACCCAGGTACAGAAAAATTAATGACCTCAACTACTTGGGGTTACATCAACACTCTCGGTCCTCCATAATGCATCATTTTCATTGTGTTTTGGATGGTAACCCTCAGTAAATGTTATGTCATTCACTCTTCTGTGTGTCCTGATTTACAACTGGGGGACTGCGTCAAGCACCGACCTGTCCACGCGATCCTTTCAGCTCCGCTTTTTCTGGGCTTCTTTTCTTCCCTTCCCCATCGAATCCCGAGAAATTATTGTCATATCTAAACGTTTGTGTAATTATCTCCCCCATTTGGCTGCGCTGGTAATGTCAGCATAAAGCAATAATGTGTCTGACATGCGGCGCGTATGCCGACATCTGTTCAGAGTCCCCTCCTGATATACGCTTCCTATTGTGATCATTTTCAATTGATTCTTTATGAGTCATTTCGAAGCTAATGGCTTGTGAGCGTGGCGCTGAAGAGGGGACCTTTGGGAGAAGGTACGCAGACTGACAGAGGGGATCAGAGATGAGTCGTGTACGCGGCGAGACCGAGGGGGCGAAGGCAGAACAAAGTGATCAACAATCTGCTGAAATTTGCGCATAAAAGACCACAATCAACACAGCTCTCGTCCGTGATTATATTCCAAAGTGCCAATTATGCCGTGTCAGAAAACTACAGCGCGAGGTTGACACTCTACAATAAAGCAAATAATTTCCAGTTGGAGGAACGGGGGGGAAAAAAAAAAAAAAAAACGTTAATATGAGGGGTGGAAGATGGGGTGAGGAGGATCTCGGTTAAAGGAAGTAGCTAATAAGGTTTAATGGTGCGTGTCAGGAAGCCACAGTATGCAGGGGAAACACAGCTGGCTTCATTTTGTAAACTATTTGATATACACATTTATCCCTCTCACAATTATCAGCTGCTCTCAGGCCACTGGGGACAGTTTAGGAACTCCAATCAGGGACTTTTTTTCTCCCAACTACTCAGTTTCCAAGACGGGGGCATCGGAGTGCTGGTTGAGTTATGACCGGCGCTCTTACTGGCTCAACATCCAAGAGCAAAGGGAAATATGATAACGCCATCACATCGTGCTGGCACATTGTGTAAAACAGCAGGTATGATGGGAAATCCTGTGTTTCTGAACACAAAAGAGCTTAAGCTTACAGGACTACCTGTTGGGGTGAGAGTTCTGCCTTTTCTTTTGCCATTTACCACAACTGGAACCATAAAATAAAGACAGCTAATGGCTGACGGCTCCTTTGGTTTGATATCGCAAAGCAAACACCGCCCAGGGTGCGTGAGATCACTGATCACTCAGCATGGTGACTGTAATGACACCAAGAAAAGGAGGCTACTCACCGAAGTATGAAAACATTGTAAAACTACCAACGCGGTCTCTACTGAATGTTTTTGTGAATCATTTTTTCACTGGTCCATTTTTGTTTTTACTCATCTTTATTCAAATGGTTTCACCAACGCGACAACGTTTTAAGTGAAAATGCATTGGGTTTTTTTGCGTTTTCATTTCAGAAACGTATTGAAAACGGCAGAAACGCTGATAACAATGCAGTTACCATTCCAGGCCAGGAGTTGGTGCTGTTGGTTGTTTTTGGTGTGAAACCACACACGTGCACGCAGAGAACAATACGCAATAAACATTAACAATGACGAGTAAACATTGGCAGACGATGAAGTTGGATTGTTATTATGGGTAACGCTCCACTATAAAACTATCAAGTCCTAGGAGAAGATCGAGTGTCAGCATTTTCAAAAAGTTGCACTTTCGCCTGTTTACACTGAGTCTGAGCATTTTCAGAAAGTTGTGCTTTCAGTTAATCTGAGCACCGTTCGGAGACACGGTTTGTTGTCCATTTACATGACGCAACCTTTTGAAAATGACTCCAAGATGGAACTTTTCGAAAACGCCCCGCCTACCAGCCCATATACTCTCTGGACTTGGTAGTTTTGAGATTCACCCGTAATAGCAAACCAACTTAATCGTATGTCCATACAAATGTCTGTGCACTCTCCATTTTTGATGTTTATACCATATCGTTCTCTTTTTCACCATTTTCAAAACATTGCCGTGTAAAGGCGAAACCTTTCTGAAATGAAGGAAAAAAAACATTTGTTTTCACGTGAAACGTTATCGCGTAAACAGGTGATCAATTTAGATCGGCTAAATCTTTCATGATAACATTTCACTTCTCCTTTATTCCATCAAATTAATTCATCCCCATTACACACACACATTCGATTCACTTCAAAATATTTGCCTTTTAAATTAAAATAATTTCAAGTTTACACATTTATTAATGCTTCAGGAGATGGCCCCTGGGTTTTCCCTGCTGCTGTGTTCCTCCAGAAGCTCTCTGGTGCATCGTCCCACTGCAAGTTTTGATTGTTTTCACAATGGAGGAACACAAATTCGAATTCTGGTTGATAAAAATCAGAAAACTACAGACATTTTCTTTAAAACCTTTCCACGAGTGTGTTTACAAATCATTTTGATTCCACGTTTATTGAAGAAATTTTGTATATTTTGGTAGAAGAATTGAATATTTTCTAAAGAAGTTGATGAACAATTACTGGAAGTCAAGTGGGTGTCTGTCAGACAAATACACATCCATGGCGTTTGAACAAGTGGAAGTCGTATGAAAACAGCGAAGATGCTTTTTTGTTGTATTGTCTTATTATATATGATATTACTTCATGGCATCCTGCTGAAATTGACAATACATCTTCTGGTTTTATCTCTCAAACACATATCAAGTGCAGCCATGAGAAACCTGCAGCCTGAGGCTCTGATCTTCGACTGTGTTCAAATACCGACCACGGACATTTCCAGTGCCGTCCTCCACTGTAAAAAAACTCAAAGTTTGAAGTTTGGGGTACACACACACACACACACACACACACACACAAAATGAGCAGGAGGGTTCAAATTTTTGAAAATCGACCTGAAATATATACATCATATTTGCAAATTTTGCTTTGCAAAATGACGAAATAAGAGCAATTAGCAAAGCTTACCAGAATATCTGCTCTCTTTGGAGACTTTCCCAACTCCCACCGCAGAACTGCATTGTTTCCAAACTTCTCGAGCTTTGGGTGTTTTTAGCAGTCGAGTGTTCAACTTCCTCGCGAGGGTTCAAATAATTGTCAGTGTCAACAGCAGATTTAGTGAGTGAAGCACCGGAGGATAAAACGCCAAAAGGGACAAAGCTATATTCTCTGGCTGGGAGGATTTACACTGTACTGCAGCGAGGATAAGCCCGTCATTAAATCATTATGATTGCAACCCTTGACTCCTCAGCTTTTTTTTTTTTTTTTTTCTTCCTTTCTTTTTTCTTTTTTCCCTCCTTGTTTTTTGTTTTTTTTGGGTTTTTTTTTTTTTTTTTTTTTTTAAAAACCCACACAGCATACAAAAATTGGACGTGGCCTTACAAGCCTCTCGCATTTGATGATGCTAATTTAAACTATTATGCACTCGTGGCTTCCTGGTCCTATTATAAATATTTGAAGGGAAGTATTTATCATTGAGATACTGTATATCAGCACAGATGGATTTCCTGTGCAAGCAAAGGTCAGTGGTTTAGCCGCGTAAACATGCGAAACCCTCGACATAAGGGGGGGGGGGGGGAGAAGAAAAAAAATAAAAAAATGGCTTTGATGGCAAATCTGGTCAGATACGGTTGGAGATTTGTGCAAGGCGCATCATAAAGCCCCGCTGCCTCTCTTTCACTCCCACCAGCTCCGAGGTGGCCTAAACAAGCTTCACGGCGCTGCGGCTCGCCACTGGTAACGCCAAGTGTTTACCGCGCCGCGCAACGTGCAGGTGACAGTAATTATCAGCAGATGACAGTGGCAGGCAGTCCCCAATGTGGACCAGATGGCGACACAAGGGTCACGCACGTGTGGCCGCAGAGGGGTGGAGGTGGGAGGAGAAGAGAAAAGAAGAAGAGAGAGGCGGGAAAGAGAGGGAGAAAGTGTGGACTTATTAGGGAAACATCGCCGACGAGGCCCTTTGTTCACCCAGGCAAAACAAGACCCCCGTTTCGTAGCTTTTCAAAAGAAAGATGAAACTACAGGTGACGCTCGGAGCGGCGGGACGCCGATCTCGCTGCGAGAGAGTTTTTTTTTTGCGGTCGTAAAATTGGCGGCTTCCTGTCGAGGACATGTACCCGGCACGCCACGTTAGCTCTCAAAGCGTTGTGCACACGGTGTGTAAACTTTATTCTTTTGGGGTAAACGCTCACGTACACAAACACATACGCAAATGTCTACGCGGGGACAGTCATGGCCACTCAGGCAGACACGCCATCAGAACCACACAAAGTGGGCAATCTGCGGGGTCAATGGGAAGGAGGCGGGGTGGAAGTCGGTGTAAGGAACATTAACAGCTGCTAACACAAACAACGGGAAGATTGTGTGCGTGCGTGTGTAGACTGTCTGTTTAGCTGTAGCTCTCCAGGGCTTCCTTTTCTAATTAGGTGAACTCAGAAATGGTATAAATATGAACTTAAGAGTTTTGTCTGTGTTTGCTTGCCTCGCGATCAACAAAGGATGTCACTGAGCACTCAGCCAGTTAAAGAAGTAGAGAAACCATATGAAGGAATGGCTGGCTGCATTATCCGCTGCTTTGAGTCAGTAAGGGGGGGGGGGGGGGGGGGGGGGGTGCATCATCCAAGCAAGTGCTAATAGGCAAGGATTATATTTACCATTTGTACGAAGGCGAGGCTTCTGTTGTGAGCATCAAAACCACAAAAGAGTACATTTTTAAAACATTAATGACTTCTCCAGCTGGTTCTCTGCTCGACACTCGCTGCACACACAGCATTCCCTCTTTCTATATATCTTTTTGTGAATCATGAGAAAGAAGAAGTGTTTTCTCTTAAAATGTATGTTTCTAGCACTGAATGCCATGAAGATTTATTGAAGTAAGACTCGAGTACCAGTTCCCATCTTCCACATGTCAGCATATATGTTTCTATTTTTTCTGGATCCAAAAAGCCACTGAGGGTAGTCCATGTTTTTACACAATATGTTAAAACATCTGTAATGTATCCTAAGATTGCTCCTTGGACTAAGACAAAACATTTAACTACTGGTTGTGTGTCAGTACTGGGTAAAACATGCTAACTCTGGGAATAATATATGCACTTCAGAAATGTGATGATAGAAAATCTCTTACATGCTTCAATCCTTTGTGGGATTTATTCTAAAGTATGTACAAACTCAAACTTTGCAGAAAAAGACATATTATCTTGTTGAACAAGCAACACCTTCAATCTGTTTTGACATTTTTTTTCTATCATGAAATTAATCTCGTCTCCTCTCCAGGAGTGACTCTTGGTCAACTTTCTTTTTTTCTTCCACAGACATAGTAACTGTCACTGCTGTTTTGTGTGCAGATGTAATAGATCATCATGAATCAGATTGATGTGTTTACATGGGACAAATCTGGGTGTGTCAATCCGATGTCTTAAAATCAGATACCTGTCATTATCACATGAACATAAAGAGATTGAGCTGGTTTGAATTGAATGTTGCCTGCTGTGCTTTAAAGTGATTGGTGATGTGTGTGAGGGACAGCTTCCTATATTATTAGAACCGTGCTGAGGATTAATACCTGGAACTCCCCATCTGGAACTGTTGATGATTACCAAGGGAGCTTTCACACCAGGATAGTCTGGGACTCGGTTCCATTGGGAAGAGAACACCAACAATTTTCAGACCGTCATTTGGTTTGCTTTGCTTTCACACTGCACTTTTGAGAGTGGACCAAACCGCCTGCAAAATGTCCTGCAATTAACAGCTACTGCTTGTCGGAAGCCCTATCGCTTGAACCAAACGCTGAGGGACAAAAAGCATGAGGAAGTAGAAACCTGGCTCATTGATTGGTTCCGACCAAAAGTAGAAATCCCTCCATTTCAGCCGGCTTGTTCACAACAAAAACAATGGCGTAACGGCAAATTTGTAATTTCTCCTTCTACGCTGGCATATATATGTGTGAGCACCAGGCAAGGTAGCAAGTTATCCATCTTGTTGCTCTGTACACGCGACAAATGCAGCGGTACCGACAAAGACGGCAGAGAGCGAGAGACTACGGCACGCAGCTGAGGTTACAAACTATTTCAACAATTTAAAAACATTGTTTTTTGTGGGAAGCCACAAGGACAATGATGTCTTTGCTTAGTGTCTGCTCCTTCGGATTTGCGCCGTCAGCTTTGCTTGTTTACGCCCCAAAACGCACCGTTGAACCGAGACCCACGTTACCAGAGTACGCCTCTTTGGTCCGGACCAGAATCCGGTTGAGCGGACTATCCCTGAAACGATCTCTGGTCCGGACCAAACAGTGCTGGTGTGAAAGTGCATTAACACTGAATATGTCTTTTTGAACTGTCTGGACGGATGATGCCAGGGGATGAGAGGCTATGTGACAGAAGTTAAGCTGCCATATTAGTGGTGGAACACTTTTAATGCCTCCTCTGGTATCTGTGTCTCTTGACGCCAAGAGGTGGCGGAGACAGAATGTCGTCATTGGCTTGATTGTTTCTCAAATTTTACTTGATTCTCTGTCATAAATCATATGTGAACTCTGACTTGTTGTTGAGTTCTTTTCTCTTTCTCTTACTCTTACTCAGCCAACACAAAAAATGCCTCAACAATGGATAAAACAGAATGACACCTCTCCTTATAGCCAATAGGTTTCACCTCTTCACTTTTTCTTACTTGTTGTCAAACCAGTACAACTGCTCAAAAGACACTAAAACCAACATATATTCATGTCTGAGATCGTGTTCCATAACACGAAAGCCTGTAAACATCACTGACTTCATAAAATAACACAGAGCAGTTGCTATTATACCCCCCCCCACATTAAAAGTGTGTCTGTTAATGTCTAACACCTGCACGCCCGCCATCGCCGTTCATTGGAACTGTACACCGAATAAAAAATGCGATACTGTGACCGTTCTTTCCATGGGATTAGGTGTCTCGTTAAATGCCACTCGAAAACCCCCATTAGTTCATTTCCCTCTTGGTTAATTAACATCTGCTCCTGACCTTTCCAATGGATGGGTGCAACTTTATCTTGAAAGTCAAGGTTACAAAACTATGTATCAAAGCAGGCTGATTACTGATCACTGGGCCGAAGGAGGGAGGCTCTCGGTAACCGCTCCGGCTCCAGTCACCCAGGTGAGGGTCAGCCCAATCCAAGAGAATTAATGAGGAAAAAAAAGACTTAGCAATGTTATTTAACAAAAGCTCCTGCACTAAATCCAAACACCCCTAAAAAGCAAAATGTGTTCTGAGTCAGTGGTGCACATTTATTGTTTCTACATAAATGGCTGCATTATTTTTTTGCTATTTGGGCCAGAGCATATGTAAGGCCATAATCATCTGTGGCCACAGCATGAGGGAAACACTGGTTGCACTCTTGGGTGCTCTTGTTCCTGCAGAATGGACTCGCACTCCCCTGTCATTATACGGCCATTATGTTGCAGAAGAGCACCCATCAGACCTAATGAACACCAGTACATTACATTACACATCCACTTCCACGCTGAACACTTACAGACGGACGAGGGAAAAAAAAACTTATTGGGTTTCCCAGTTTGTTCTGGCTGGTGCGCCAGAAGTGTCCAACATCGTGGCGTCTTTGTAATCCTGTTTGGTTTCTCAAAGAGGCACTCTGCCGATTTTACACACGGAGATCAGCTTACTTGTCACAAGAAGTACCAGTGTCACGGTGGCGTGTGCAGCTCCTCTCAAGAGCTTTATTGTTTGGCCCGAAGAGTGACTGGACTCTCCATTTGTCTCCGCAGACCCTGTTTTATGAATGTTGCAAGAGGAGTTCGAATAGACAAGGAATGTTTTGTCTATCTTAGAAGAGATGTATAAAGGAAGAAAAGATAATCTGAATGAGCGTTTAAGCCTTGAAAGCAACAGGATATTCCATGAACAAACCTTTACTACTGTTACTGGTGTAACACTTTGAGGGTGCTAGATTTTATCCGTCCATCCAACTTTGATAGCATTTTATCTCATTCGGAGTCGTGGGGGATTGGAGCTCATCGCGCATTTGGTAAAGTCAGGAACTCTCGACAGGCTTCCAGTCCATCTCAGAGCAGAACTAGAAAGATAGACAGTCACAGACACACTCATATCCCCATCTGCAGGCAAACAGGGCGACCAGTTAACCTCAAAGTCATGTTTTTAGGACTGTAGGAGAAATCCTACACCCACAGCAAGAACATGCAAACACACAGAAAGACTCAAGCACACAATGCGGCCAGGTTGCTAAATACTAAACAACTATGTTGCCTGGGGTTTTTTCACAAATGCAATTTTTTTACACGGCCCCGGTTGAGTGTAAGGCGCCGTTGACGCAACGTTTTCAAGTGAAAACGGAAAACCTTCGTTATGTTTTAGGTGTCGGATTACATGACAACGGTGTTTGGAGCCACTTCTATCCAGCTGAATGTGTGTGTACTTCGGCATTGTTGATGTTTATAGCCTCTGCGTGCATGTTTGTGGGGTTTTATTACAAAAACAAACAATAGTGCCAACTTGCGGATTGGCATGCGAACTACACCGTGTCCACCGTCATTTCTGCCATTTTTGTGGGAACGGACATCGTTTTACAAACGTTGCCCTTTAAATGTGAAACTTCTGAAACGAAAATACGAAAACGAGGCATTTTCACATGAAACGTTGTAAATGGGATCACATGTGTCTGAGTTTCTCCTCAAACTCTTTACTTCTGCTTTGGTCATCCATGTTCAGCGGCATTGTCTGTGTGCACATGTTTTATTTTAGGCTTGCATTTAGTCACATGTACATTTGTTGCTTTTCGTCCATTCATTTAGACGGTTGCAAATACATGTGAGTTTTATCTTAGTCTTTGTGGTTTCACATCTTCAAGGCCCAATAAACCTGCTGATGGACTACGCTGGAGGAGAAGGAGGGGACAGAAGGCGAACATGAGCCGATCAACTGCAGACCAGCGTCGGCACTCACAGGTGTGTAAGCACTCTGAAAACACGTCGATTCAGCTCAATGTGGCTCAATTTCACATTTGATGATTGATTTGACCTCAGCACATGTTGCACTGCATTTTAAAATCACAGTTTTGAAGACCAAAAAAAAAAAAGAGATCATTGCAGAATGAGAAAATTATTTTCTCAGAAACGGCCATATTGTCATGTTTCTACGTTCAAACATCAGCGATCCACCTTTTCATTGAGATTTCAAAAGTACTTCCTTTTGATCTGTTTATGCTCTCACCACATGCTACTACATTACATTGCTTGAAAGCTTTAGATTGACATTCTTTTCTTAGACAGGCATTGGACAGTAAAAAGGCTGATAACTAAAACACTAAAAAGCTGATTGTGAGAGTGTCCAAGAAGGATCCACTGGCCACATTTGACTTTTGGCTGTGTAAAATGGAAAAAAAAACACTGCATCAAGGTTTCATAAAGGCGATAGAGGCAGTGCTTTGAACGGGATGTTGGACCCTGTGATGAAATGTCTTTAGCGAGGTTACTGATGTGAATGACAGACCTTACGGTTTTCATAATTATGTTCAACTTATTTTTTTTTTATCGCTTTTTTTTGGTTAAATGATTACTAGTTAGTAGCATATTAATCTTTTGTTGTTATATATATATGTATATATATATATATATATATATATATATATATATATATATATATATATATAATATTTTAAAGCTCAAGATAAGTTTATATTTGGCTGCTTGCAATTGCAAGTTCCTGGGATTTGCTTTGTAGCTTTAGTTGGTTATTACACTGGAGGCCCTTGATGCCATAGCCGGGTCACTCAAGGCCAGGATTTAACCGAATGCAAGCAAAATTACAAACTCTGTAAAGGCTAAAGTGTTGGGTTTTCTCTGTAGACGTGCCTTGAAATTACTTTGTTGTATTTGGTGCCATATAAATAAAGTTGAACTGAATTAAAATGAAATAAAATACAACATGAATTAGAAAAAACAAAAAGCAAAGACATAAAACAGGTAAGTAACGCAATGTCCAATGCAACTAAATGCAATACACAAGTATGTCAAATTCAATGTTCACGGGTTTGTTTCGCTTTTTATTAAAATAGAACACATAGTTAGAAATAAGTCCGCTGGTGTCTGACCTTTTAACCATTGAGAATCTTATGAAAACTAGTGTGCCATCAGCTGTTTACAGCTCCATCAAATACAATTAAGTATTTCATCTTGTAGTCCTTTTATCACTCAGAGGGACCAAATCGGTGCCCGTGTTTCTTTCCCTTGTACTTTAAAATATTTTTTTGAGATTTTCAAGCGACACGGTGAAGCTGTGGTTGGCTTACAAAGCTGTTCGGGGTCTTCTAAGTTTGAACTGAGGGAAGCAGGTTTTCAGTTTCAGGTCAGCTGATTTCTGTCACGTACCTCACTGCCTTTATCGTTTCAAAGTGCAATACTTTTTGATCTTGGATTAAATATATTTGTCCCGTTACAGGAATACATCAATGAAGGATTCTGGTGTTTCTTTGGTTCTCCTCTATCGCCCTCTCCGGCCAATAACAGCCATCCCATCCACACCTTCTGCACGAGGGTAAACAGTGATGCATGAAGCGTCTCCATCGTCCATACAAGTCGCTGTTAAAGCAGGACTCTGATCCCTATTCATTACGTCAAAGTGTAGAAGAGACATTTCTATTACCGCACCAGATGTCCAAATCAGCCGTGTTGTTTCAGCGCGTACTGTGCTCAGCCTGCCCAGTCCCACCATTTATTTACGTTGGGGAGCTCTGGCGGCCGGGGGGGGAGTCCCGGCTAATTGTGAGCAGCTGTAATATCACAGGGCCGTCATTAAGAGGGCAACAGCTTTTGCGCACGCATTTATAATCCACCCTGAAATGGAATAGCAGCGACGTCCGCCGACCGCTACTGAATTACCAGATTGTTAGTGTGGCCTAATTTTTACGCTTTGTTTATGAAAGACTAAACCGTTCAGTGTGATTAGCACCCACAACAGTGTGATGTTTCTCCAGAGAGGCGGTGGTGGCCAGTGCACAGGCCCAAAACTGCGCCTTCACGGGGATGCTCGTGGTATATGTGAGTGTGGAGACACGGTGGTTGCGGTTAAGGTTAGAGCCAGCTTACAAACAGACAGGAAACATCCTGGGATCGGGGTGGGGTGGGGGGGGGGGGGGTAGTATGATTGCTTTTCTTTTATAGAAAAACAAATAGTTATTACTTAAAAATGAATAAAGTGGCATTAAACACATTTATGAAAACAAATTTTGTCTGGAATTTGGAGACAATTCAAGATGATAAAGTAAGTGTCTGTAAAAAAAGAAAAAAAAACAGTTTAACAGTCGCAGAGTATCTATAAAGACATAACTGATATTTTTGATTAAAACTATCTGACTTTTTTTCATCAGTTCCTCTGTAACAAAAATATATTTAATAAAAAAACCAAAAACAAACAAAATACATGTTAGAAGTCTGGTATTTGACTATTGGGCTGCACGGTGGCACAGTGGTTTGCGCTCTCGCCTCAGCGTCTGGAGTTTACATGTTCTCCCTGTGTGTGTGTGTGTGTGTGTGTGTGTGTGTGTGTGTGTGTGTGTGCGTGTGTTTCTTCTAGGTTCTCTGGGTTCTTTCCTCCCTCAGTCCAAAAACATGCATGTGTAAATTGCCTTCAGGTGTGAGTCTGTTTTTTGTGTGTGAGTTGCTTATTGGCTCTGAATACACACACACACACACACACACACACACACACACACACACACACACACACACACACACACACACACACACACACACACCGAGCAGCATGCTGAGCAGTACTGGTTTTGAATGTGTATCAGCATGTAGAATCATGCTAAATCGCAACCAGTAACACCATTTGGGGGCGGGGCTAAGGATGATTTGTTCACCTTGAGTTTAACCGTAAAGAAGCAACTCTGACACGGTCAGTTCAGAAACTCTCACACACCTCATTGATCCAAATATACGACCACCCACATTATAAGATGACCTCCTGTTTTGCAATTCTCATATTTAGAAAACCTCTTCATGAGGACCTCAGGGGTCTGGATGTTTCATATTCTACAAGTAAATCTGAGAGGAATTTAGGCCATTCAAGGCTTTATAGACAAGAAGTCAGATTTTGAAACGCATCCTTTGACACACAGGCAGCACCTGTTTGAAGCTCAGGTGTAACGTGCTCCACCCCCTCTGTGTTGGTGACGACTCTGACTGCAGCATTCTAGAGGAGCTGTAAAACACCAGGATCGGAATATTACTCTCCAAATATAAAATGACCCGAGTATTTCAGATGTATTTCAAAGAAAAAAAAAGAAGAAAAAAAAGTATTACATTCAGACAATTACACTATGATGACTATAGATCTAGACTCCAGAAACTTGTTTTGCTATAAGATAATTATTTGTAACATTAATACTCTGGTAGTCTTAATCAACTTTAGCTTAATATTCAAATCTTTACATTCCTTAAGTTGCGATTTGCAGAAAAATCCCCACACTATAAAGAGCCCTACTGTGTAAAAACACATTATTTGTTGTAATTATGCTTAGCAACCTAATGCTTTTAAAGTTTTCTTTGTATCACACTACCATTAGTATAAAAATGCACAATACTCAACTTTTGCGTGTCATCACTTAACAATGCAAACATCATGCAGCTCATCGCCACGCAGAGCGAGTTGAAATCGTCATTCAATTCCTGAGGCGATGACTTGTTTTGTACAGTTATGATAAAGATATTTGAGGCTGTTGATGTACTTTGCAGAAACACGGAGACAGAAAAAATAACTTGGAATCTTCATTCAAAACAGTTTACGGACCAAACCTGAAAATAGAGTGATGAAATGTAGACAAATAATGTCACAATAACGTTCAGTTCTTGTACTGAAAGCCGTTTACTGGGAGCATTGGCAGAGTGCGCCGGGTGCCCTCCCCTGTCATATCTCCTTGTTGACATTTGAATTTGTCAGTCCGTGTCAGGACTCCAAAATGTTTTCATAATCTGGTTTTATTATAAGCAACACCGAGCCGTGTTGGGAAAAAAAAAGCGAAGTCGAAGAGACAACAACGCGGCTGGCCACCGCGGCCATCCGCCGGGCCGGCCGGACCCAAGTGGACCACACACAGTGCTTCAGTACAGCTTCTCATAGAGGAGATATTAGAATACAAGCAAGCTGCAAACCAAGCCCCCCCACACTGCCAAACCCCCCACCCCCCACCCCCACCCACCTTCACCACAAGCAGCATCTTTAGTGCGTGTTTCCATTTCTCTAAACAACGGCGTCATCATAAATGGTTTTTTTTGTTTTTTTTTTTCTTTCGGAATATGGCTTTTCGCTGCCGCATCTAGACGAAAACAAACTTTTGAGTTTGTGAAACATCAGAAGGATCACATCCTGTAGAGTGCTGTCTGTGTTTGTGTGTGCGAGAGTGAGAGAGAAAAAAAATATTCTAAATATTTAGAGGGGCCTATTTGAATATATCTTGGAAGTGATGAATGCTGAAAAGAAAAAAAAGTAATGCAATCGCTTTACGTTCCGTCTCCTTCTTCTTTATTTCCGGCTCGTGGCCTCTGAGTGGGCTCGATACGTGGGGCCGCCTCACTCTCCCAGTCACACTTCAGATATCTGCCTCTCGTCTGTTTATGCCGAGGGTTTATGCATCCAGACATGCAGGGTTACCTCAAGACGGCCCTTCTCCATTTTCATGAGAGAGCATATGCAGATTATCATCTCTATCAGCGTCCTGATCTCAAATCAGCCCTCTCATTACCGGAGCTTAGCTCAGAAGACACAGCATCAATATTAGATGACAATGATGGGAAAAGGTGGAGGGCCACTCATAAGCCCGTACCCCCCCTCCACCTCCACCTCCACCGCCTCCTCACTGCACATTGTTCACAGCGGGGCAGACGGCAACGTGAGAAGGCATGAGTCATGACAGATGACCTGTGTGTTCATGGCAATGCGGGAACACACGTGGAAAGTTTAATCACTTGCAGCAGTTTATTACGCAGATGTGTCAGCAACACAACGACCGGCAACCCCGGAGAACCTCTGTGCTGTTTAGTGTTTGTACTGGTTTGGTAAATGGCGACGACTCACAAGTTTCTTTTGCCAACGTTGATAATCAGAGGTTCAATTGAATTTTTTTGATATTAAAAAGACGTATTAGTTGTAGGAGTGGCGAGCACTGGAATCCAGGCCTGGACGCCTTTCTGTGTTACGTTTGCATGTTCTCCCTGACTGGTGGTTTTCTCAGGGTACTTTGGTTCCTTCTAGCAGATCAAAATCGTGAATTTAAGATTATTTGGTGACACTAAGCACTGTTTGCTCCAGACCGGAGTTTGTTTCAGGGATGGTCCACTTCGTTCAGGCAGGTGTGAATGCTCACCGGGACTCTGATCTGGACCAAAGAGGTGAACTCTGGTCCGCTTCAAAACGTGGGTCTCTTTTCACTTGCAGGTGAACTGATGTCCGGTCCGCAGACGGTGTGAATGCATCAGAGACTTTCCTGTGGACGGCGTGAGAGGACGTGGCGCAGGGCGCAGTGCATTCTGGGTAGTGAACAAACAAAGCTAACTGAATCAGAAGAAGCAGACAAAGGTAGGGGATATTTTGTAAATATTTTGTGGGAAGACGGGGAGTAGTGAGGAAGACGCACACTGATACCTGGTCTGAAGACTATATGTCGCAGTTTTCTGTGGCTACCCATTAGCCACTGGCTGGCTAAAGGGGCAGGATTTTCGCTTTCAGTCCGGACCAATCAAATGAGCTGGGTTTCTACTTCAGGAGGCTTTTCTTGCTCTCTGGTCGGTCTTCGTTTCGCGCGATAGCGCCCCCAAAGGAGCAGATGATGCAATTGCGTGACATTGTGCAGGTGGTTTATCCAATTTTTTTAAATGAACACTGAAAACGTTTGTTGCACTATTGTGTCAACGGAAATCCACAATAATACAAAAGTTTTCCTTCTTCACTTGAAAACATTGTTGTGTAACCGGGGCCCTATTCTGCTACCTATACGATTCGTACATTGTGCAAATGACTAAAAACATTGCTGCATTTGGCCAATTTGATGTCAGTTTTCAGAGTTGTACTCAGGTAGTACTAAAAATACTACTAAAAATGATGCATAAGTTCTTTTTGGCAAGTCAAAGTTAAGATGGGAAGATACGAAGTCTTCTGTGAAAGGAAAATGTCAGTAATGAAGTCAGCTCAGTGAGTCCATGACTCAGTGACATACCCTCCTCAACTCATCCACACACAGTAAATACCGATAATACAGACACAGACGCGTGTGTTCTTTTTAGAAGGTGATGTCTTTTATGTTCAACATCTTTAATTTACTTTAACATGTTGATATATGTTTTTTTTTTTTTTTTTATGAAAGCAAGACACAAGCAGAGCAGTTGAACTTTATAAACAAAAAAAAAGTTCAGAGATTACTGAAACATGAGAGAGAAAAAAAGTCACTTTCTATATTTGTTTCCAGGTTTTGACACTTTTTTAATGCAAAGCAAATGGCTATAAATCCTTGAGTTTGTGCTTTTTCAATGATATTAGTATTGCTGAGGCAGCTCTGATAGCTTTGCCACCTTTCACTATTTTCGCAGTAAGCATAAAACTTCACTGCGTTGGGTGAATCTGAGTACCGCTCTTGTCTGAATTTTTCAAAATGTACCTACAAAGTGCTCCAGAGGCAGATGAAGGTCAGAGGTAGTGGGACTATGTGTGTGTGTGTGTGTGTGTGATGGGGCTGGGGGAGGTAGACGGTGAGAGGGACGCCTCAGGACCCTGACGGCTCCGGTTGCCTGAGCCACGACCGCCGGGGTGGAGGAGGCTAGCCACAGATCGATCGCGGCGGAGCTGGAGCCCTGCACTAGGGGGGGGCGAATTGGAGGCAGCGCGCAGGGACTGAATGACATAAGCCCAGACGTCTAAGTGTCCCATTAGCAAGACAGCCGCCCATGTCCCGGCGCTCTCCACCTCCCCTCTACACCCACGCTGCCATCCTATGGAAAACAGCTCAGGTGTTTCCCTCAATCGCTCGAGGACGACGGCAGCACAGAGGGCAGCTCACCCTCTGATCCTCCACGTGCAACCAAAGCCATTATATCTTTACGGCGTTCATAAATCAGCAACCCGGAGCGCCTGTGTACATGTTTACATACACGCGTATCTTTCTGTTTGCACTCTTTGCGTACGTTTAGATCCAAACAGAGCAGCGGGGCTCCCGGCCCGCCTGTACACTTTCTCCATATTCAACTCACAAGATGACACGCTGCGGTCAGATTGTTGCAGACAATTCCTAAACACATACGAGATGATGACAAAACATGGAGGCCACACACAGAGACGCTGCTGTGACGGGCTGCCTGCTGGGCCCAAAACACCGAGGCACAGCCGAGCTAAAACTCGCAGCCCACATGTTTTATTACACTTCCACCCGCGGCAAATGAGCGCGTTCGCATGTCCCGAAAATGAGCGCCGGGGCTGGGATATCCTGCCCACACTGTCCATCAAACCCCAGCGGCACTCACTCATTATAACCTAGTCACCAATTCTGTGGATTTGTAAGCAGTAATATAGCCTGTCAAATACATGAAGAAGTGCCTAGTTTCATAAAAATAGAAGATCATAGCTGAGAGGGGCCATCAACTTGAGTCAAACTGATCATTTCAAAGTTGGGAAAAGTGAAACTGACGCAGTCGGAGGCTGCAAAGATGTCATGTGGATCTTTCGATGCGATTTACTGCATTCCTGGATTGCACAGTCAGCCTTATCTAAACATAGTGGCGTTATATCCAATATGTCTTTTGAAGCAAGTTTCACACGATTGGACATCACTTTTCTTTCTATAAACCTGCGAGAAAGGCAGATTACCCCCATCACAACCAATGGACCAAGTAGAAATAAGACAGTACAACCCAATTACAGAAATGCTGAAGATTAAAATACATTAAATGCTTAATGAGTAATTATTGATGATATGATCTATTTAGAGAAGTGAGCATGCCTCCCGCCGACCTCACCTCATATGCTTTCCTCTCACGCCAGTAAATAATCATTCTTTGAATGATAGAAGTGATAATATCTATCTTTCTTTCCATTTTCACACAATCAAATTGACACCTCAGGGCAATTTCGAGTCACAGATTAAATTTAAATGCATGTTTTTGGACTGTGGGGGGACACCAGAGTAGTTAATGGGAAAACCCCCCCCCAAAAAAACATGGATGCATGCACGCACAGGAAGAACATGCAAACATCACACTGATAGGATGAGCCCAGACTCACAGCCGGGACATACCTTCTTGCACCTTGCAGCATTCTGTGTCTATAGACAAATAAAAGTCTTGGCTGGCGTCCAAGAACAAGCAGCTTTTACAAACAGAACTTTTCAATATGTGTCCACGTTGTCAGCTAGATGCATTAGCAAAGTGCCATTTTGGACATTTTGGCAGTGCTTGGGGGAGCAGACGAAGTTCAGCTTTCAGTAAATGTCCAGCACGGTTTGGTTCTGCCGATTAACTCGGTAAAGTGGTCGGATTTAAAGTGATAGCAGCGCTAATCTGGCAACGTGAGAATGTCGACGCAAAAAATGACGCGAGCCTCGCAGCGGCGGCTGCGTTTGATTTCTTTTGTTAACAGAGAGCGTGGCCTACACAAACGATGGAGTGGAGGATGAATCAGTACAGGAAATGCTCTCTTGCTAAGCCCTGCGTGTGGCCAAGAGAGACGGCCATAAACAAAGCTCCTCTTTGTGACTCGTCCTCTCGCTCTCTCTCTCTCTCGCTCTCTCTCTCTCTCTTTCCACTCACACATCATCTGAAACCCAAATGTTAATCTGGTCAAAAGGACCTAAATAGAATTTACAACACGTGCAGGTGTCTCCTTAAAAAAAGAAAGTCCCTCAAAGTCGAGTCACACAGGAGGGGAAACCACGTGCCTCGCCAGATATGTGGGACGTTCGAGAGAGCAAAGAGAAAATAAATACTGTCTGTATCTAAATTATGTAAATAATAAATACGCCACGGAGCATGAACTCTGAAACCTCAGAGCAACTGCAAACACCAAAATAGTCTCAGTGAGCCCTGATCTTGGGAGCAGATGTTCAGGAAGTTGCTCTTTTTGAGGTCCACATATGACTGTAAAGGTTAAAGCAGGCACACAGTTTGGGAGGGGTTAGGACAAATTTTTTGACAACACGTAATGTGATTTACAGTGTCTGCCTTGTGTATATGTTTGCGTGTGTTTTGTAACGTGTTTGAGAATGCGGTGCGAAACCATCTCGGCCTTAAGTAGAGATGCTGCCGTTATTGCGGTGTGAGGTTTTCCTCCCCGCTGGATCCCCACGGCTTCTATTTGTGGACTTTATTATAAGATGTTTTCTTAGATCGTGCAGTGTTGCCAGAGCTTTTAACGTTTCAATTCAGTGTAATTCAATTTTATTTATATAGAGCCAACACAGTCGTCTCAAGGCTCTTTTATCGTGAAAGGGTGCAGCAATCCAAACCTATAGCACCTCAATTAGAAAATGGTTGCATGATGACTTTATCTGGCTCTGACAGTAAGCCTCATTGAAACTAATTGACTGATCGGCCCCTATTTTTTATTTCTTTTCTTTTTTTTTGCTCTAAGTCTTTGATATGTTTGATATCTTCCTCCACTAACGTTCATTTTGTGCCTGTAGTATTGTTGTAGTACTCGAGAGCAGTCTGGATCTTGACACCACGTTTGTAAGGTTTTGGTCTTGACTCCTTCTAGTCTTGGTCTTGTCATGTGATGCTCTGGTCTTGATCTGGACTCCGTCCCGGGTTCAGTGGTCTTGACTGCAACACTATTTTGTCGGTGCTTAGTACTCCATTCAATCACTCAAACAAACATGGAAATTATACTTTTCCAGTAGGTCTTTTTTTTTTATGTCTGCAGCCTCACATGAGTACTCCTGTTTCTCTTCTCTCCCAGTGTAAGTCTCAGCCATATCAATATATGTGTGTGAGCAAGCAATTCACCACATTTTACACAGGATCTTAATTATTCAAACCTGAAATGTCAGCGTGTACTCCAGCTATCACAATTAGTCGAAGTAGTATAAAATAATATTTTCATTCAGTCAAGTAATCAGTTGATATATAGTAAAATGAGCACAAGGACACAGAAAAAGGATGTAGTTGGTGTTCCTCCGGCTATAGGTTAAGAGAGAGAGAGAGAGCAATAAGCTGAGAGACAATGAGATAACATTGCCTCACTCCTCTTCCCAACTGCACCTGCCTAATTCCTTCTCTCTCTCACTCACTGTAATTGCGCTGCAATGATGTCAGCAGGACAGGTGAGACTGAATGCGAGACAGCGTTGAATAAGCTGCCGCCCGAGTATCAAGAGCACAAAAACGTATCTGAGACACTCTATGGGGTGTCAATTTAATCATGCTTAAACCAGGTATCACCTTTCCTCAATGATTCGACCATTGACAAAGAATCTCGCATACTGCGTTGCACCAAGCGGAGAGATGGCCTCCTGACGGCTCGATACGGTATCTGTGACTGACGCACACACACACGCACACACACACACACACACACACACACACACACACACACACACACACACACACACACACACACACACACACACACACACACACACACACACACACACACACACACACACTTCCTGAGGAGTTGATGGATGGTGATGTGCTGGCTGCGGCTCCTCGCTAACTCATACCGTTGTGTGCAAATAGGATTTGTGTGCAGTGGTATCCAAGTTAATGAAGATGGAAACTTGATTACAGTTACTAGTTACTCGGTTGAAAAGTAGCTACTTAACCCAACGTTCGATTGTCCCTCTCAGTCCGGCTTCCGTTAATAGTGTGCACACAGTTGTAATGACTCACTTACAGTGTCGAGGTTATCTGAAGTTGAAACAGTTGATTGGAGGAAGATGCTCTAAAATCAGGGGGTTTCTGTCTCATGTAGAAGAAGAAACAGTGCTTGAGATCAAGAGTTATTCAGCAGCCCTGTGGAACCCGAACTACTTTCTTGTATGACGAAAGTGAAAAGAAACAAGCAACTTGACCAACAAAACATCAATGATTCTACTGAAACTTGTTGAGCTACATGAAAGGTTCCTCTGATTCTCTAGGTTAGATAGTCAGAATGTGCATATTATGCACTCTGCGCTCATTACATGTTCGGATACAGACAAATGGAGCAGTACCACCAGCATCCATGGCGGCAGTGTTGGGTTTAAAAGCAAATAACTAATGGCTGAAGTACTGAAAATGAAGCCTCGAAGTCTTATTTATGAGTGCGAAAGATTCGAGAAGCAGACTCGGGATTTGAATCCTGCAGCGGATAGGTCAGCACTGTGGCTCCCTGAGCAAGACCCTCTGGGTTACTATTAATCAGAACTCCTAATTGATGGATTGCTGATCAAACAGCACAACATTAACGGTATTCATTTGACTCATTCATGGACTGAAGTCATGAGTATGCCTCTCTCATATAATCCATTCTTTATGCTCCACCTGCTCCCCTCCTCACTGCCTGCACATTCAAAACTGAGTCATAGCACATAGCCTCCACCTTGCCACTGCCCCCCCCCCCCCCCCCCCCCCCGGCCCCTGTGGACGGCTCTGCGGGCACACAAGAAATAATTCATACGGCTTCCCACACAGGAGTGGGTGTCCTGTATCGGCCTGTCCGCTCCGCTGCCTGTCTGTTATCACCTGCAATTGAAGTAATCCACGGGACTATTATAGTGCAGCGTATTGTACAGGAGAATATAGCTGCTGCACCACCTCCACCGTCACCACCTCCTCCTCCTCCTCCTCCTCCTCCTCCTCCTCCCACCTCCCCTCCGTTCTCCTCCCCTTGCGCTGAATCCTACCTGTGGAAAGCCGACACCTGCCAGACCAATTCACTCTCAACACGCTCTGGACATGGACTGTTGAGTGTGTATAGCCCAGTTCGATGTGTTTCTATCACCTTGTTACCTGCGGCTGGAGGATTTTATCGTTAAGATTCCTCTACAGACGATATGAAGTCATAGAAAGCTTATCAAACTGTGGGCGTACAGACAAATCGAACGCGCTGCAAGTGTAAATGTTCTGATGAATGGATTAATTTTTATTTTTATTTAAGGCAGCAATGGGAAAAGAGGTTCTAATGGGTTTTTTGCTCAACATACCTCACTAATTATACAGACGACTTATTACTTTTAGTCCCTTTTATCGCTGTATTTCTTTCCTTTAAAATGACGTATTTATTGCTTTTTGGATGAACAGAGTAGCAACTGAATGATTCAAAGCTCCCAGTCCTTTGAAAATATATATTTTTTTAATAAAGTGTAACCATTTATATTAAGTCTTATATAAAGTCCAGCCAACTTTTCTATCTATTCATCTATTAATCTATTTATCTATTGATTTACTGATTTATTTAAATTTAAAGAGTAATTCAGTTTCTGACTCAAAAGTAAAGTTGTGCCCTCTTTATCATTACTAATGATTAAGCTCATGCGTTCACATTGACAAGCACGTTATTACAGTAACAATAGTGCTAATGTTTGTGTGCATACGGAGCTCCCCAACCTCTCCACCTTCACCAATAAATAGGTTCCACAAAGGAAAAAATAAATAAATACATAGACGTATATTTCAAAAGCAGTACTTTCTCAGTTTTGGATGTGAGCACTTTCAGAAGCAGAAAACAATAAACGTTGATCTTGCGGGAGGAGATTGATGCTTCTGTTACTGAACATCTTCTTGCCTGTAACTTTGAAAAATCCCGTTTTAAAAGTTAATAACTGAATGACTAGTAAAATGATGGAATCAGTCAAAGTAACCGATGCCACAGTTTTATGATTTGTATGTAGAAATCTTTTTTTTTTTTTTTGTAATCTTAAAGTAAAAACATCTAACTTCCTGCCTGTAAATGTTTTTTTATATCTATCCCAATATATTTTAAGGTGAAACATCATGATAAAGTTCGGTAGTCATTCTGGGATTAGCCTTAATTAAAATATTAAGTTTTGTTTTGTTACCGTTCGCGTTCCTGTTCTGCATTCCCAGATTACACAAATGTATCTGCTAAAGGAAGAATACGTACGTTGACTTGGGATTCCCCCTCAATCCCCTGCAAATTGCACAATAGGTAGAATTAATGCTGATTTCAGAATTTCGCTTTTGCTCATATAGAGACATTAAAAGGCCTATTCATGCAAAATTTGTTAGTTTGTTACATTATATAATTATAATTATCATTTACTCTGTTACTAGATTAGGATTTGACATTTAGTGATGAATAGTAGTGATATTAAAAGTACTAAGTGACTCTAAAACCTCAATCAGCTTTATGAAATTTGTTAATTATTCAGCCATTTTTACAATGTTTGATTGAACGTGCAACAATTATATGTGCGTTGAGATTTTTAGTTTTCTTCGCACTGTGACGCTGATCCAACCTCTTCAACTTCAAGAAATGAGCTGTCAGCAAATTCTTTTTAAGCCTCGAAGAAGTAGAAGAAGAAGAAGAAAAAAAAGTATTTTCTCTCTTTCTCTGCAATCAAAAAGCATTTGAAGGGGCTTAATAATTCAACATGCTAAGTTGCAAACTCACACAAATACCCGCGCTCCCGCAGCCTCTCATGTTGCCACCAGAGCCGGGGAATGCATTGTACGGGGAATTGTCAACATTCCCATGATGCGCCTGAAGGCCCCGCGGTCCAGTGGAGGTGTCGAGATGAGGCGGCGGGGGGCCAAAATTGATTGTAAACCCTGAATTATTCAGCCGAGCCCCCGCGCCATTTGAGTGAGTTTCTTCGGTTACGTTCAGAAGAGCTTTCATAGCAAAACAGGAGAAGATTATCTTCCACAGGCCCCCGTGGAGGCCCTGAACGCCTCTCATTAACGGGACAAAGCATCTACAGCCCAGACACACGGATACAGACTCACCGACACAAATTTTACAGAGCACACACACACACACACACGCACACAAACACACACACACACAAAAACACACAAGTGCCGGTGGAGAAATTCTGATACACACACGAGGACGTGTTTGCCCAAAGTGCTGCTGACATTGATATCTCATAGCTGCACGCACATGTTGGCACCGGTCCAACACGAACACACCCACTGCACAGGATTACAAAGGAGACGGAGGGAGGAAAAAAAATAATAATAAATGAGCGTGAAACTGCCAAATTATCCCATTTTGGAGTTGTTTTTAAGTAATACAAGTCTCTTAACACTAATCCCTGAAAATACATAAAAAGCCCATCAAAGTGTTGCTACTTTGATATGCTCCATTCATTGGAGTGTAACTGAGAAGCCCCTCGCTCTCTCCAACTGCAGATAATTTTTCAAAGAACAAAAAAAAAAGCACGACGGAATATAAAAGGACTTGCGTTGCCAGCTAATCCCTGGCCTTAAGCTGTGAAAATATCCAGTAAGAAACTGTCTCTGTAATGTCTGTATTTCCATATTTACAACGCTCCCGGAGCGCTCCCACCGTCTCAGTTCATAAAAAGACACAAGAAATGAGATATCACGAACCCACCCCGGCAGTTCAAGGGCAACATTTGCTCTTCATATTTGGAAGCAATTGCCAATCTGCTCCCAATCACAGCGTGTGCTTCATTACAAATTAAATGAACTCAGGCTTCTATAAAGATAATTAAATGTAAATGCTTCTGCTTTACAGTGTTGGAGACCTGTTAATGCAGTTCAGCCTGACTCCAATTACAGAAAATCCCAGTGACCTCATGGCCCATAATAAATCCATGTGATCACTGTGAGGAGAGACGGAGAGGCATTCAGGAGGTAATGTAAGAAAATGAGAGGGCTCGGGATGCCAGAGATATGACTGCAGAACCACAGGAAACTCTAGCTCGGCGTCGTGGGCCCTTTGGCCCCGGCTATCATTAAATGACTCGCTGAAATTTTAATTCTCTGATCAGATTAAGTGCTTGTGGAAGACAACAACCTCGGCGGCACAGATCTTGGCGGTGTCATCTCTTCACGAAGAGGGTATATAAAAGGACCTCCGGTACGAGGAACGCCGCTTCTTTTTTTTCAGCGGCGGTGTCTTATGAAGGCTCAGGTTACACCTTTGCATAAGATGACGGGCGTGCGTGTGACAGATCGTTTCACCACCCGGACATCCTCACTGTCCGCCGCATCTCTTAGCGGCATGAAATCAAATGAGTGGCAGGTCGCCACCAGTGATGCCACTGGTTTCTGTCACCGTGAATCACATACGGCAAGCCACACTCCTGTTTTCAAATCTTCCCTTTAGGCCCCCATTTTCTAGTGTAAATGGAAAACTTTCTGTTGCGTTTTGGGTTTCTATCTACACGACAACTTTTTGAAAACGCCTTTTTCCGTTTGTGTCTTTTAGGGAAGGATGATATACCGTATATAGATCTCGCCTCGGGGTGCGCGTCTGTTGGGAACATGTGAACGCAGGTTCAAACATTCTGTAGAATACGGTAATTACATGTACCTATGTTGACACAGAAGTAGGTCTCCAAAAAGACTAATACGCACTTACGCATATCCAGATTATCTGTGGCAGTCTTGAAAGGCCTTGCTAAGCAGAGACATAGGTCTATGGAATTAAGAATAAAATGACCGTGGGAAGGGTCCGGCGTGCGTCCAGAGTCTCTGACCTGTGTTCCGCATTATGTAATAATGGTGCAATATGTAAGAATGTAATGCATTTTCAACTCATTATGAAATAACGCAGCATTTTGTAATAATCTGCCGTATTTTGGAAAAAGTTCTTTCAAGCATTTTCTAAAATACGTTGCCGCATTTTGCTACATACCTTAAGAATAAAAAAAGCTTGAAAATAATACAATTTACTGTTGTTTCTGCACTTTCGCACCCACCGGGCGAAATATATATTATATCAATCAGTGAGGTTTGTTCTTTCTTCGTTCGCTCCACATCTTTGAAAAAGGGCGGTGCTCTTCTATTGGGAACTATACGGTAATTACTGAGCTTATCTATACCATCCTCAACATATTTGGTTAATGTCATTTTACAGTGGACAGACAAAAACCATGAACTTCCCTAAAACAAAAGAAAAACAGGCAGTGATGTCATCACAACTTCAATCACCATGATTCACAGGAAGCTAAGACGTCCTCAAGCTGATCGCACTGCGTATTTTAAACAGGAAATCAAAGACAGATTCTTACTTGCACTCCAATTTGCAATACACTTTATGACTGGTCCGGGTCATCCAGATACAACATCCGCCCTGACCTCATCAGTAATTACAGGTCAGGCATTATGGAGATGAGGTCCGTTTGTGTGTCCGCCGGGTCAATTTTCCGTCAATATTTTTGATGTTTTGTCCTCCGTTTCGCGGTAGCTCCAGCTGATGGAGGGAGGAACGAAGCAGTCCGAGGGAAAGGGAAGGTAAACACCTCATTGTCCCCACGTCCTCCTGACAACAAATGGAGCTCGGCGACGACTGCCAAGTCAAACATAAACAAAGCGCAGACCTTCTTACCCTCTGGCAACCCGATGAAAGCGGGACCCTGCTCGGTCTCAAGTTTTGGATACATCATTTCTGAGGAGGGGGTTCCTTTCTTTTTTTCATTCTTCCCCCGGACCTAATTGATACTAGTTTTATCCTGTTGCAACCCTCGGGGAAGCCAAAGGTTATGTTTTCAAAGGAGGATCATGTAAATAAAGGCTACACAAGGAGAGGACCCCCGCCAGCAGAGCATCATGGGAAGGGGGCTACAGGCAGAGCCCACACAAGATGCTGATCACGACACCAAAAGGTTAAACATGGACATCATGCCTGTGCTGGACTTCCCTCTGACCCTCTGATTACATTTTGATTATAGAAAGGAGAGTTTAGAAATGTGCCCCGCTGGGTCCTCCGCGCCGAGGCCTTCTGTCATGTCTGAAACGCAGTAACTGTCTCCCAAATCACCTCTTTTATGGAAATGCACAGTGTTCAAGCTCGACCAACGCACACACTTTGATTTGTTAATGTAGGAGCTTTCAGGTCTTATGTACACCGAGCGTGAGTTATAGTTAGGTTTATTTAGTTTAATCTCAGTTCAATATGGCACTGCTGAAATAGACGGCGTGACAGATGGGATTACCGAATACACACCGCTGTAAAAAGACAAAAGACGGGAACGAAAGGTCTTCTAAAAATACGTTCTTATGGACGTTTTCAAAATGTTGCCATGTAAATCTTTCCTGGAAAGAATAATGGAAAAACGATGCGTTTTCGCTTGTGTAAACAGGACCTCTTGTGACGTGTGATCTCTTTCCCCGTGTATGAATATCAAGTAAAACCGGTGTGAGCGATACTTTGTGCAAAAGTCTAACATGCAGCGGTAAACCTAACCTTAATGTGGTAAGAGGAAGGAGTTGTATATCTAGAAAAATAGACATCAAGGAAAATATTAGTCATTCTGGCATCTCCAAAAAATTAGTGTATTTGTGGTGAGACATCATCTGAAGTCATCTCAGCCGTGACAATAATGAGCTCCAGCACGTGTGGAGCATTCATACAGCCATATTAGCGTCTATAATCACACTAAGAAGTAGCTATATCAAACCAGCAGGAAACATGTAATAATTTACAACTTTGGAGAAAAAAACAACAACTTTTGATGTAATACATATTCAGCTACAAAATATGGAAGAAAATACTTTTTAAGTGCACAATAGGAAATGTGAGTCATCAGGCTCATTCAGCTGGGTACTTTTTGAGTACTGTGGATGGAGTTTCAGTTGATGAAAACAAAAGAAAACAACCAATAAACAAAACACATAATAAGTCAGAGAAACACTTGTCCATCAGTCTAATTTATCTATTCAGCCCTTGTTGTAATAGTTCATTCTGGCCACAGTTTACTTTTTAAGACATTTTGTAGATACTTCTGTAATTACAGTATTTAGAGTGCATTGTAGGAAAAGTAACTGTTGCTTCAACATGTCTCTAAGTTGCACGTCTCCTATCAGTGCATGTCGCTCTATTCCTGCTTTGAAACATTCATGGAGCTGCAGGATTATGATATTGAGTCTGGTTCTTCAGGTTTCTTCCTGTTAAAGGAAGTTTTCCTCGTTTCGAAAAACGGTGTTCTCTGTAAAGGTGCCCTGAAATGACTGCTGTGTTTAGTGCTATATGAATAAAACTGATTTGATTAGATTCTTAGCAAATCAAAAGCATTTCCTCTTTCTTTATTCTATTGATTTCAATGTGGTGTTTATCTTCATACTTTCTCGACCCCTGGATTAATGCATTACTATTTGATTTTTTTTGGTCCACACAACTACAGTATGCTCTACAGTACAGTAATATAACATATATCATCTTCAGAGAGTAAGTGGGCATATTTATTTTTGAACAAACAGGAGACTCGATCAGTGAATGGATTTCAAGAGTCCTTTTTCTTTTTCTTTTTCTTTTTCTTTTTCTTAATTGTGTTGTTAAAATGTAAATGTCCAGGGCTTTCTCATTTGTAATTAGTCAATGCTACTCACAAACACAATCCACAACATTCCCTCTATTAGAATCTTTCCCCACTGAATTCCTGCACTCCATACTCGGTTATAATGAAGTTGCTACTTCGTTCATGTGCAAAGTTGCAAAAACAATTTTTCAGAGTTGAGTTTGTGTGTACCTGCAGTGGGATAGATTTACTATTTGAAAATGACTCTTTGGGTTGTTTTTGTAAAAGGTGACAGAAATCTGAAGCTAAAGCTTGCAGTGCTTTTGACCTCTCAGTGGTATTATCTGATTACACTGCTGGCAGCCGAACAATACTACACCACAGAGGAGCCAGGACAGGAGCTAGACATACTGTACACACATTCAGCGGGCTCAGCTGGTGAATGACTCTCAGCTCAGTGAGATGCTGTGGAAACTAGAACCCATGAAAAAGTCTGATGTGTGCAGGAGTGAATATGAAAATGTGGACGTACGTGTAAAAACCCTGCGAATGGAACCAGGATATACTTCATTTGATTCTTTTGTAAATGAATGGGGCTCTTCACTCAGTCAACTGGGTCATATACAATCGAACGTACAGATAAAACAACCGTATTTAGATTCGACTGAATCATATTAATCAAATGGATTTCTTTTACAGTTTTAAATAAAGTTTGTGTTTGAAACAAAGTTCCCTTGGTGCGCGGCTGAGCTCTGTGGTGATTTCAGTCTTTCCTCAGCTTTTTGTTTGTCTTTTACACTTTGACTCTTTAAAACTTACTTTCAAAAGACTGAGATAATGATCCCAGTGTATGCTCCTATCAGACGATGGGATTTAGTTTATTGAAAGTGCTTCCTAACTCAGAGGGTGAAAAGTCCTTCATGGATCTGTCTTCTTCTTCTTCTTCTTCTTCTTCTTCTTCTTCTTCTTCTTCTTCTTCTTCAATTCATGCGGCGAGCTGTGGACTTACAAGAGTGTTAAAATCGCAGTTTGTAGTTGGCCTTCTACCTGCAACACCTGTAGTAGATGAATGAATTAATAGTATTTCCCTCCAGTTAGGCCCCGCTTGCATGGCGACGTTTTGAAAACAATGTCTGAAATGGCAGAAACGCTGAAAATGATGTAGTGAGCATACTAGGACACCAGTAGGTCCTGTCGTTTGTTTTTGTAATGAAACCAGAAGCACGCGCGCAGAGAATACACTATACGCATTAACCGTGGCAAGTACACGGACATTCGTATGGACAGACGACCAAGTTGGATTGTTATTCCAGGCGACGCTGAACTAAAACTGCCGAATCCCATTGATGATATTGTCCAGAAGTTTGGTTTTTTCCCGGTTTCTACGGAGACCAAGTTGGAGCGTTTTGAAAAAGTTCCAGCTTGGAAGCCATTTTGAAAAATCATGGCATATAAACAGACACTCAAAACGCAGCAAATCTTTTGTTTTTGTATATATCAGAAAAGAAACATGATATTAAGTTACATTCTTTATCCAAATAGTCAAAAGTAAAAAATGAATCATGCAGGTATCCCACTGACCTACAGACTTGTGCCCTCTCTTACCCCCCCCCCCCCCCCAAAAAAAAGATGGTAGCGTCTTCCCTCTCTGCATACTGAGAATGAGCTAATTGTCACTGAGCTGGCAGCTGAGTGGAGCCCGGGAGTTTAATCTGACCACAGTGACATGTTTGATTGGTCAGATCGAGGCTGGGTGCAGAGGGTGGTGGTCAGGAGGGGTGGGGGGGGGGGGGGGGGGTCTCGCTTCATGTGGCAGTGGAGAACAAACATAAATCTTCTTCAACAATCTATTTTCCATCATACTTATTCACAGGGGACATCTCAAAGTGGTCTTTACCCTTTCTGTCAATGGCTGCCCTCATCCATCAATTTCATAGAGAATTATACCCCAGATCAATGTAGTTCACGACCGCTGAGCATTTGTCGAGGGGTTGGTGGGGGCGGTTGGTGGCGAGGAGGGGGGTTGGAGGAAGCAGTGGGGGGGGGGTCTCGTGGCTACTTCTTCATGCCCAGCTAATTCACATCATGCAGCCAAAACAAAACAGCATTTTTTTCCCCCCTCATCATTATGCCCACGTTTTGCTTTTTGTTTTTGTTTTTGTTTTTCCCTCCCCCCCTCTCACAATAGAGGAGCCCCAAACACACGCACAAAGACTCGCAAATAAATGGAAATGAGCCAACGAATGAGTGGAGCCATTGTCACGAAAAAAATGTTTTAATTCTGCTCTCAAGAATTTATACGCGGGAATTTATTTTTAATTAGATTAAAAACACTTTGCCTGCCATTATTCCGCTGTGTGCAAATTAAAAGTCTATGTGAAATGGATGCACACTCACCAGAGCCCGTACACCAGCAGGCAGAGGCCACATCAAACGGGGCTTTTAGTTTGGCAAATGGGATATTTATTCTTAACATGAAACAAAAGATCAGAAAACACACAAGCGCACGCGAGCGCGGCGCTGCTCCGCGCTGCCTCTTAAACTTCAGTTATGTCCTTGTTGTCTGCTATTGTCAAAAGCCATTATTCAGGAAAAAGTAGCTCAATTTGAGGAGAAGGACACACTAATAATGGCTGTGAGGGACAAGGCCCCCGTCTAGCCATTATGGAATATTTAGCAATACCATTACACACCCTCTGACAAAGATATTCAGGCTGGATAATGGAGCTATGAAGAGCTGTGGCACAATGCATAATTGCTCCTTCTGAAACATTGATGAATTAAATTAGAGGGTGGGTGGGATCAAATTCATAAATCAAATTACAGTACCTTTTGCCTCTGCATGCTTAAACAGTCGAAGACTCTTTAGGAGGCGCTTTTTCAAATTGCCACGGAGGGCTAAAGTAAATGAAGTAGACATAATTATGTGTATCTTCTCACTCCGGCATTGTCTCGGATGAATTTTTTACAAAGACGACCATTAGCTACAAACTAATACCGGTTAAGCCTTGGCAAAACTGAATTATTAAATCTGTCAGCCAATCTCCTGTTACCGCGTACTTATGAATAGTTGATTTAATTGACAAGGCTTATCGTACAGTGAGGCCTTCCGTGGCAGCTTGGGTTTTGAGATGCGGCGATATCTATAGGCCCCCGCGGCACAAAAGGTCATCGCGCATCGGCCTCATTTATCGCGCTTGGTTGGATTCCTTACAGGTTGGGATCACATGACCTGTCATAACTACCTCGCGTATGTGCAGCGGTGGAATATCAGGAGGCATGAAGGCATTATCCACAAACAAAGCTACGGCTTGCTTGAAAGGTTTTTTTTTTTTTTAGGAAATGTTCACCCCAACACACGCACACACACACACACACACACACACACACACGCTCGCATATACACACACTTAAGACATTAAGTCCTCAACCTGGACCGGGCTTGTGAGGGATATTGGCATGTACAGGAGATTGATGAAAATTACTTCCAGAGCATTTATTTCTACTAATACCACTGAAAGAGGAGTGTGCACTCAGGAGATATTTGATCTGAATTAGGGAAACTGATGAAGCAATTGATTAATTGGAATTTAAGCCATCAGTCACTGGAGCCATCAGCAGCATCATTTACATTCCAAACAATCAGCTGATGGCCCAATAGGACACGCAGTATTAATACGCAACAGTCAGTGATACTGCCACGTCGCCACCAGCCCCGTATTGACAAGCACAATGACACTTTTAATCCCCGGTGTCATCGAAATGCATATATTTGGGGATTTTCGCACCGATTCAATATGTCCTGTAAATTTTTAAGCCGGTGGGAGGCGCAGGGGGGTGAGGCAGTACAGATTTGTCTTATTCATGATTTCACACCAGTGGGGCAGAGGGAGGAGCAGCGATGTGTCCATTACAAGATCATCTGTATTTATATATCTTAACATTAATTGTTACAGTTTTCTTTACACTCTGCAGCTTTCGAAAAGGGTTCAAGTTCGGATTCATAGACAACACTCATAGCGTCCTATTTGCATTCCTCGGTGATCAATTGGGAGTAACACCTTGAGTGACATGACGGACAAACAGCGGGATTCAGATGAGGGTTCTGTGTGGATTAGACCTGCTTACGTTATACTGTGTGTGCATGTGTGTTTGAGTTCACCATGGAGTAACTGGATTGGATTTATGGAAAGAAAGTATTTCACACGATCACTGAAAGCATGCCTAAATTCAAATTTACAGTTGTGACTCTTCTGGAAACACTTCCTTACATCCTGGAAGCCCTTAGTTTGGTTGGGATTCAGGTATATGATGCCACCAGGAAGACATTTAACATATATGTGGTAGATTGTTTGAAAAACTAATACAAGTGCCTGTAATTCCATGCTCGTATACAGCTCAATTCGATCTTGTGCCAGGTTTGAAAAAGTAAAATCTGAGCATATTAACCATTGAATATGAATTTTTGGACAGCTTGATATGTTTTCCTATTTATTTTAGTGTGGAAAGTTCCAAAAAAAGTTAAGAAACACTTGCATTTAATGAGATCTTTTTTTATATAAACTCCACAAGTTGAGAGTTTTAAAGAATAATAAGTGGAATTTCAACATTGAGGCATGTATTTAAATGGATTTAGCTTGTATTGCACTTTTTATGCTTGAGCAGTCCCCAAAGCACTTTAAATTGTTAATCATATTCATCCATTCACACACACACATTCACACACTATTGGATGTGGCTGCCAAGCAAGACGCTCAGTTCAGTGCTTTGCTCGCGCCCACTAGATCCATAGGGGATCACACCTGCAACCTACTAACCGAGCCACAGTGAAATGTTTGTGGCACTTCACATTATCCGGCAGGTACATGTTTACAAACTCAAAGGTACTGCTACTTTGTCAGTAAGGCCTTGGTTACACAATATTTTGAAGTGAAAAACGGAAAACTTTGGTGGCGTTTTAAGGATCCGTTTACACAACAACGGTGCTGTCAGCCAAGGAAAATGCAACTTTTTGAAACGCTGCGGCTGCATTGTTTTCAAAACGTCGCCGTGTAAAGATGAAACATTACAGAAGTGAAAGTGCAAAAACGACACCTTTTAACTTGAAAGGTTGACGTGTAAGTGGGGCCTTGGAGAGCTCAGCTCAGATCCCGATGTTGTGTTTTGGAAAACTAAAACACTTCAATCCAATGTACACACATTATAAATGGCTGTTTTGTCTTTTGGAAAAAACCTTAGTTGATTAATGTTTGACACCTCTGCTTTAGATGGTCCCAATATGACATCACAATGAAATACAGTTGTTTTCTAAACGGATTCGTACCAAGATGGATATGAAATTGGCCAAACAGGACATTCTTTGCATTAAAAAACAAAAACAATTCCACAAAAATGTGAGTCGGGCAGTGTGAGGCATGATTGCTCATGAAAAAAGTGGAGGGGGGGGGCATGCGTAACCTTTAGCTTAGTTTCTCCAGACTACAAATAGTTTTTGTTCTCATGCTCTGGCACAAATTCACAGACGCAAACATGAATTACATGCCGGGGCTATATGATTCACAGAAGGCACTGATTGTTCTTTCAGAGTGCCCATTACACAGGCCTATCATTGCGACATCAAGCCCTCCTTCCCATTGACAGTGCTGACGTTTTCCCACTTGGCCTGAGCCCCCTACTGACAGCAACGCCAGTAATTCTCCCTCCCTTAAACCCCCCCCCCCCCCCCCACACACCCCTCTGCTGCTCTCACATTGTTAGATTTTGCTGAAGAAGTTAGTCATTAGTTGAAACAGCAGAGTGTTGTAATGAAATCTGCCGGCCACATCAATAGTGTTTACTGTTGCCAGCTTGCTGTGCTGCATGCTTTTCTTTTTTTATTTATTCGTTTCGAAGGAGTACAGACTCCCTAATGATGTCGGCGCTCACGTGAGCCGCACGCGGATCTCATATCTGCAACATTCAATAAGCGGATCATCATGGAGCCCTCAGCTTGATCATCGCCTCGTCACGTCACACTGATGGATCATTTTGAACAAGAAAAAACAAACAAACTAACAAAAAGAAAACGCAGTTTCTCAGTTTGTGGGTGACTGGGTGAAGCGTTCATCTGACTGGGGTCATTTTTCTCAGCTTAAAGCTCTAATTAAGTAGCCAGGGTGCTAAGTTACAGAGCAACAGCCAGTGGGAACATCAGCAGAGGAGGCAGCAGCAGCAGCAGCAGCAGCAGCAGCAGCAGCAGCAGCAGCAGCAGCAGCAGGCCCACTCACTGCGATCCTTTCCCTCCAGACGGGTGTCAAAACACCCCCGGTCTGCCTCCCGTCAAGACCCCGGCGCAGAAATAGGAAGTGAGCCCCTAAGAGGAAAGATTAAAGTTTTCTGGAAGCACTGTTGGCAGCCGCACATGCCCCGAAGATAAACTTTATCCGGCCCCGCATGTGCAAAAACTTTGCTGGAGCCATTTGTCATCTTCCAGAGTAATACGTTTCCAAGTGGCTTGGATTTTAGACAGGAACATGAGACCGGCCGCCGCACTGTGGTCTGCTCGCGGTCCGCAAGTTGTGATGCAGAGGGGGAAACAATCTTGATTTGGTCAAATGTGTACAAGAAAAAAAAAAAACATTTTCTCCCATTTTACCATGTGTTGCTTGATTTTTTTATTTTTTTTCCCTCCCGATCTGATCTGAGCTGATGGTGAGTTCACAACATTCATTTATAGTTTCAAAGACACACATTGTGTGTTCTTGTTTCATTCAGTATCCTAAATTGTTGATTTTTTGGGGGGGTCTTCTTCTCATCCACTTACCTGCCTTTATTGTAGGGTGTTGGAACTGATCTATGTGCAAAGTCCACATAGGAATTAGATTTGAACCACTAAACCACATTCAGCCCTACACTGTGCAGACCTCCAACAAATTTACCCCCCAAATTTTTTAGCACATTTCAACTGAACGTCAATTGAAATGACCCAAATGACTGTGTTACTGACTATTTTAAGGTCAAAAGGAATCTAATACATGCATTTTGGTTAACTCTTTATATGATAAATTCTTCTTGTAGAGTGTTCGAATGGCAGGTTTTCCAGATTTTATTTGCAGAATACAGAACATTCCATCAGTGAGCAATTCAACATGCTCTACGCCACATTTACGCTTGAAAAATCCATCGTTTTTGCGTTTTTGTTCCAGAAATTGCTATTACAATGGCAACATTTTGAAAAGAATGCCTGTTTACACGGAAACAGCAGAGATGCTAAAAATGTAGTTTTCATGTTGGGCAACTAGTAGGTGCTGTTGGTTGGGGTTTGTTTTGTGTGTTTTTTTTAATGAAACCACACACATGCACGTAGAGAACCATAAACTACTTAAAAAAATAATTCAAACTACTCTGACATTCATTTGGACAGACGACAAAGTCGGGTTGCTGTTACTGTGACTCTCAACTATAAGATATGGAGAATATGGACTGGGAGTCGTGACATCCTGGAGGCCGCCATTCGACTAGTCGCACATGTGCAGAAGTAGTGTTTATTTACCATGGTGCGCAGTTGTAACGTTTAAAAGTTGCTTTATTCCCCCGGTTGGGGCATTTTTGAAAAGTTCCCTCTTGGAAGCCGATTAAGAAAAGTTGCCTTTTCTGTGGCTCCGAGTACTGTTGACGTGTAAACGAAAGTAGATGCGTCCTTACATGAATGAACATACGGTACCGTTGGGGTATAGAAGAATGGATTCTTCCTTTATTTTTTATTTTTTTAGGAATCGTAGTTTTCTGAGTGAGTTTTTACACACTAAAGACTGTAGCGATAATGGTGTATTTGTAAATTACTGTGTATTTAAAATATGTGAAGAAATTAAGGAAATGACCAACATTGCGTGTGTTTCATGATTTATAACTTAATATATGAAATGTTTTGGGAAGTTTAAAGCAGAAGAGTCATAAATTGCTATTCTGCAAATCCTACATGAGCAGCACAGATTTTAGTTAGTTTGGGACAAAAAAAAGAATTAAATTACCAATTACGTTTCGCTTGTCCAATAAAGGGTTAAAATAAGAGACATACAATTAGTCTTTTTTTTTTTGAAAATAAATTAGTAGCTATGATTCCCATAAATCTTTGTGGTAGGTGTTCTAAATTAGTCTGTGGCCCTCTGGCAGAAAAGATTAAATGTTTTCATCCCTCACAACAAATAAAGTTGCACATCCCTGCAATAAATCACGGTGCAGTCCACACCGATCACAAACAGCCGTACAAGTTGAGCGCAAGCAATTAACTGGAAAATGATAAAAAAAAAAAAAGAAACGAGTACAGCTGAGTTCATTTTGTCGGTGATGATGACGGGAACGTAGTGAGGAAACTGAGACTGAAACTGAAGTACCTTTGTGAAAGAAAGAGGACTTAAGTGGTTAACTGGATTATGTCGGTGTGTTGTATTACTCGTGGCCGATCCAACAAGGGGAACAGATGAGGACGACAGCCGTCGCCGCGGTAACACCACACAACAAAGATGAAGACAGGTGCGACTTGAAAATGTGGAAATGCGAAAAAAAGAAAAAAAAAAACACTTATAAAGAGCATTATGAAAGAGGAGAATTGCTAAAAGTCACCTGTAGCTCCACAATAGAGTCGAATGAAATGGTTTCTAAAGGTTTTAAACATCCTAAAGAATAACTCAAACTATCCATTTAGAGCGTTTTACTTCATGAATATGGACTACAAGTGGTATTTATAATGTAAATTAATGTGCAATGGGATTATTAACCTTCTGAACCTATATCTAACCGGCTCCCTACAACTTTTGTTTGCAGATTTTATTATCCCATATTTTCTGTGTTGTACCTCAATGTTTTGAGGTACATATTGCATTTTTCTTTTTTTCTTTTTTTCCAAGTTGGGATTTACTTGCTGGAACATAAGTTTGAAAATACATCCTCCACCCACATTTCTTTCTAGGCTTTCAGCGCTTCATCCAATGTCTCTATTGTGAATGCAAGCAACGAAACATGGGAGAGATTCCACACCCAGCAGATCACTGTGGTGTAAACAGGGAAATAAAATATATATTTTAAACTCATTTTACTGCTACTGTTGCAAATAATCTATTCGTGGGAGTATGCAATTCATCACGTTTTATACGAGGTATTAAATCTGGTCTATAAAGTACTATTCACACTTTATTGGACAAGCGTCCATATCTGATAAATCCTACATTGCTTCTCATTAGTTTACCACTCACAATGAAAAGTTAATGACTAAAATACAAGATCAAATCGTTGTGTTTAACATGGAGGTCTTCTGCTCTTTCTAGTATGATAAAACATCGGCTTGCTCTGGAAAACTGTGGCCTACTTTCTGCCCGTGCGACTGACTGATGCTTCTGGTTTGACAATATGACACAAAGTGGTGCAAAATGCAAGTTGTTCATTTCTAAGTAGTCATATTGAGTATGCATTCTATAAAGAGTTGATTTATCAGAGACTAATCATACATACAGGTGTCTTGTGATACTCTATGTTAATATCGAGGAGCAAAACTAATGAAGATGAAAGCGCAATTCCTGTAAACACACTGGTGGACCCTGATTATCTTTATAAAAACCATTCACAGTTTTTCTGTTGGATTTTGGAGGCAAAATAAATGTGAAAAAAAACCCAACTTGATACAATCTTTATATATAATAATCACCATTGTATTGTACTACTTTTGTAAATACTTTGTTTATATTTCCCAGTTCTGTTTTTTTCCAATATGTAATACTTAATATTTTAGCCTTCTCCACAGTTTAGTATTCTTATTCTTGTGTGTTTATTGCTGTCACTGAGGTGTCTGCTCAACACATGACTGCTGCTAACACCGTGTTTTAACATTGCTACAGAGTGACAATAAAGTTCTATTCTATTCTATTCTATTCTATTCTATTCATTGAACACCAGTTATACTGTCACAATTATACTTAACTGCAGGTTGGATACCTTGTTTTTACGTTCCACAAAACATTCAGGGTCAAGATTATTATAACATAATCTCTATCATCCATTCAACTTGTGATAAACACTCACTCTATCTCAGACATGGTGCCAAAAATTAACCAAAAAAAAAAAAGTTGCAAGTGCTTAAATACTAACGGGTTTCAGGGTTCAAATGCTCATTCCTGTGGTGTTATTCTGTCTCAGTGTACATATGTAAAATTCCACTGTGCGTAGCTTGAGAGAGCAGTCCCGACAAATTGCAATTCCCTCCCATTTAACCCTCCCCTCACACATACACACACACGCACGCACGCACGCACGCACGCACGCACGCTCGCACGCACGCTCGCACGCACGCACACACACACACACACACACACACACACACTCACACGCACACGCACACAGAAATGAACATACATATGCACTTCCTGCCAGCCTGAGTCCTGCTGCCAGCTAGCCATCTGGCCAGAACATGATCATCATATGCAATCTGCCCACCCAGGCTGGCACTGATTCACCAGACCAACACTCCAATTACCCTCATCATGCCAACAGTACAGCAGAAAACCAAACACACACATACACACACATACACACACACACACATACACACGCCACCACCACAATGGGACCCACCTGTGCATGGGTGGAGCGGTTGCCAGACAGACTTGTAAGGAGAGGTCAGTGTCACAGAAACTGAGCTCGGCTCTACAATTAGGTGCGTGTACAAACACGGCACAAGGCCTTTGTGTTGTGATGGTAAAACACATGGATTATACTGTACGCTGTGGGGATTGACCCCCCCACCCACCCACCCCCAAAATCATCTGTCCACGTCATTACAATGGATTAGTGGATTAGGGCTGTAAGGTCGCGACCTTTGAATGATCAAACATGGTCAACGCCCACGCAGGAGGCGTAAAGAGGTCGCTGACGCAAACATGAAACATTAACTCATACATGCGCGAGTCGCTGCAGAAGATTTTAGTGTGCCGTCAGGATATTGGAGTTTTAGGCTCCGTTTACATGAGACCATTTCAAGTGAAAATTTTAAGTAATTAGGACGTAACGAACACACAAACCATCATTTGAATACTCTTGTTTGCTAATGTTGTTATTCTTAGTTGTTCACCCAGAAAAAGCATGCAAACTAAAAACATAATCTATTTACGTGAGCAGATTAGCAGATTAGAACACTTTACACAGGATCTTAGTAAATCACGTTCCTGGTTATTAAGGTCCCGTTGACACGACAATGTAGTGAGCATGCCAGGCCACAAATTGGCGCTGTTGGTTATTTTTGTAATAAAATCACACACGCATGCATGCAGATAAGAGTACGCCATTTACCCACAACAAAAGATTTCCATGGACTGGCAGGATGGGGTATAAAAAGACCATAACGATGTATAGAAAAAAAACTAACTATGATGGAGTTAAGTGGGAAAGAAGCACGGACGGAAGTTCAAGGTTTCAAGGTTTTTTATTTGTCCTTTAAATTGTACTGAGCACAACAAATGAAATAGTGTACTCCTTGGTTAAAAGCAGCGTAAAAACAGGGAATAAATATATAAAAGAGTACAGGCAGATAAGAATAAATTAGAAGTAAAAATAGTGTACTCGTCAGTTAAGACCAATATAAAAAGAGGACATGAAGACAGAAAAATAGTGCAGGTAATCAGACAGGCATTCCACATGATAAAAAGCAAAGTGCAGTCAAGGTGCAGACAGTTCTTAGTAGTTATTGAGTCAAGTGAAGCATTTTTCAAAATAAAAGTCAATATAGAATAATGTACATTTTATAAAACAAATTTTTCTTTGCGGCCCAGGACAAAATGATCCACGGATCTGTACTGATCCCCCAGTTGATTGGAGACCCTCGCACAACGCTCTAAACATTAAAAATGGCGAGTTCACTGACATCCGTATGGACGGACGACGAAGTTAGATTTTTTTATTACGAGTGAATCTCCACTATAAAACCACCAAGTCCCAGGAGAATACGGACCGAGACTCATGACACTCTGGAGGCAAACATTGTTGTTATTGTCCATCTACTCGCGCATGTGCAGAAGAACTACCGTAATTTCCAGGCTATTGAGTGCAATCTGAATATAAGCTGCACCCACCAAATTTGAAAAGAAAAAAAATGAAAGGTCTGAGTTACGCAATGCACTTGAATGCACCACCCACGTATCTGCAGCATGAAGCTCGGTAACCCGGAAAAATCCATAAACTCGCTGCGTCATTGTTTAATGACAGGGGTTCAAAGCGTGTGGAAACAGTCTGATATTTACGGTCTTTACTTTGGGCGCGTTTGCCATTTCCACCGAGGCAGAGTCGGAGCGTTTTCAAAAAGTTTCAGTGGCTCCGAGCGCCGTTGTCATGTAAACGGACTCCCAGAACTCAACAAAAGTTTTCCACTTTCACTTGAAAAACGCTGTCGCGTGAACGAGGCCTTACAATGGTGACTTTTGCATTATCAGCCCTGATTACAGCCTGTGTGGCCCCTTGGATATCTGATAAGCTCACTGGCTCAACAGCGATCCATCTCTCAGCCCACCTCGCGTCACGTAATTTTAATTTTCCCATTCCTAAGCCATGCTAATTCATCCCCTCTGCTGTATGATCCATGGATCCACGGAGGCCTCGGCAGCGCAGAGTGCCAGGAAGGGTCACTGTCAATTATATCCATTTAATACCCACTTATGTCTGCAACGACGTCCTCCTCCTGGGGTCACGCAGACTTCGCCCTGCACTTTATCCAATAATCTCACAGAATATAGGCTCGGATATTCCAAAAGATCAATGTCATTAACAGGGAGGCACAGAACGCATTTGATTATGGATGTAATTAGTGGCGGCTGGAGGGGGCTCGCTCCTACTGCACAAAGAGGGGAAATCAGTTTAGTATCAAAATTGCCTTAAAAGTGGACACCACTCCCAGATCATTTCTGCAACTGATGACCGCCGTGATGTAATTAGTATCACTAATGACGGGGAAATTAGGGTGCATATGCATAATACGGCGGCCTGACTTTGACAGATAGGGGAGAGCGTTAAGTGAGGCTGAAAGCAAGTCATGTTCCCGAGAGCGGTTCAGTTTACCGTCGCCAACCCGGGCGCTCTTCTCCTCTATGCCAATCTACCTGTGGGAGAGAGAAACAACAAAAAAAATGGAGGCATTTGCCTCTATTGAGTGTCTCTGAGGACCTGTGGGAAGTGACACTGTGGATGCTGTATTAAGAGGATGAGCATTTAATAATTCTCTCACAGGGCCGGCGAATGTCGGAGCAGGATCGCTTTTACAGCCGGGCTGAAAACGAACATGCAGAGGGAAAGCCTCATTAAAAACTCTGTCACCTGCTGACTCTATCGCTGCGTCATCAGGTCGCTCTCGCCTGCTCCTTTTCTTTCTTTTTTTCCCCTACAGCATGGTTTCAGTCACATTTTGGACATTAAGCACGCGACCATCAGACATGCACTCAGGTCAGCAACCTCAAATTATCTAGGATGATAATTTACTCCATATTTGCAATATGTGCAATAAATGATATGTTTCCATGCACTTCATATTTTTTTTTCAACATTGCACTATACCCGGTGGCAACGAGTCACACGTCAAAAGCACAAAAACTCAAATAGATAAATAAATAAATAAATAAGAAACCACAAAGTAGACGACGGTCCTTCTAAATGGAACCGCAAACTGCCTATGTGGTCAAAAATCTTTGAAAAAATTCAACGGTTAATTTGGTTGAACTCGAGTCCACGAAGAGAAAGAGTACTGTGATCTCAAAACATGAAAATATTGACATTATTACACTTGTACCACGATCTCATTAACCTTGAGTTGACTTGAGTTTTGCTCAATAAGAGTTATCCCTTCATTAAAAGCAGATTTTTCCCCACAGTCTTCATCAGGGTCGTAGTGACGAAGGCCCAGTTTGTATGACAACGTTTCAAACACGTCATTTTTTTTGCATTTTTGTTTCAGAAAAGTTTTGCTTCCATGGCAACGTTTTCAAAATGATGTCTGTTTACCCGGAAAGACTGAAAATGATGTAGTTAACATGCCAGACCACAAGTTGGCGCTTTTTGTTTTTGTAATGAAACCACACACAAACGCATGCGCGCAGACAACAATACGCTATAAACATTAAATACGGTGAGTACACAGACGTTTTCAGGACAGACGACAAAGTTTGATTGCTATTCCAGGTGACTGTCAACTATCAAACGGTCAAGTCCCAGAAAAATATGGACTGGGAGTCGAGACACCCATTGCTGAAGAACTATTTACTTAGGCCGTGGTGCGCATGCGCAGTGTGCAGCGTTACAGAAAAGTTGTGTTTTCCCCGTCTCACTGGCGACGGAGGAGACGCGTATTCAATAGGTGGAGTTTCCCCGTTCCACAGAGGCGGAGTTGGAGCACTTTCCAAGCTCCACCTTGGCAGCCATTTTTAAAATGCTGTGCTTTCAGTGGCTCCCAAACACCGTTTTCGAGTAAATGGACCCCCAAGACGCACCGAAAGTTTTCTGTTTTCAGATGAAAACATTGTCATATAAACCTGAATCTCCTAAAACACATCAGATGAATGTTATTGGATTGAAATCTAAAGAAAGCAGAACTAAATCCCCTCACACTGACTGGAACTTGTGTGGTCCGCTCAAAATTATCGCATCGTGTTTATTGTAACGTAAAGTTATTGTGAGGCTGAAAATCTGTGTTTTAATGATATATATTTTACTTTTAACACATGCGTTGCCTTTGAAACTGATTCCACAAACCCCTTTCTAGTGTCATGACAAATTGCCCGCTGTTCAAAAGGCCTCGGCGAGCCTTTTAAAATCCCCTCTTCCAGTTCAGCTTTTAAGTTTCCCCGTGTCACAACGCGGGCTGCGGTTTTCGGCAAGCGTAGGTAGAACAGCGGCGGCACATACCTCCTCACTGACAGCAGTGCGGGCCTCCAGTGGAAACCTGTTGCGAGGGATGTGAAAGGGGAACAGACAAAATGACAGCGCTGAGGAGAGTTTCTGCGGCTTGGATTGGATTGCATTGCCCTGAAACTCAAGCCCGTGTGGTAACAGGGTACAGCCACTTAAGATGGAGAGATAACCGCGATGATGGACGGTTTAATTTTTTATATAATATCATCATTGGGTCATACGTTGCAGGTACGGGGAAGGGAGGCGGAGTTGAAAATGCTTGGAGTGTCACAAAAGCTCACAAAATGGCTAAACCGGGACCAGTTACACACTCAAAATGAGTTCAATTTATCGTCACACGCTGATGTAACTAATAATCACTCACCGGCGTGCTCGGTATAAAGCGTTTCTCCCTGAAACACATTGTTAATTATAGACACCAACAGCTGATAGCGTGTGTGAGAGTACGTGTGGGCCTCGCATGTTAACAAAACCTCGATCAAAGCTCAATTATAGGTCTGTACTTGTCTGGCATATTGAAGGACCCCCGTCAAACACTGGGAAAAAATTTTTAAATTCAAGGAGGGGACGGGAGGCTGCTGTGTATAGTCGAGCTCAGAGGATTGTGAGTGTTCTCACCATAATACACGGTTTTAACCACTCAGTGCCAAATTAAATTAGCAAAAGACATTTAATCTTTAAGATGAAGACAACGCAGGTAATAAAGTTACATACGTTTGCTATGGTTCAAAGACTATGTCCTTTGTTTAAGTCTTTAAGTTTCAGAATTTAGAAAAGTAGATATTTTATTACAATTTCATTGCCGTTTTATCTTTATATTTTAGATAATTTTTTGCAGATTTAGCTGTTTTAGCAATGTTAAGCCATTTTTATCAAATTTTTTTTTCCATTATTAGATCAGTTCCTTTTTGTTCCAAAAAAAAAATTTAATTGAATAATTGTTTTAGCATTTTAACCCTTTCTGCGATTTATTAGCGGTTTTTCCATTTTAGCCACTTTAGCTGTTTTACTTTTTACATTATTTTGTGATTTTAGCCTTCTTGGACATGTAAGTCTTCTTTTTTTTGTAATTTTTCTCCAAATTTAACAGTTTTAACCATTTCAGCTGTTACAACTTAGTTTTTTGTAAATCTTAGCTGTTCCAGCTTTTTCAGTCATTCATTTAATATTTTCGGGCCATTTTACCTATTTGACCTTTTTTCCAGCTCTTTCTTTTCCAGCTTTAGCCGTTCTTTCCGCGTTATCTTCCCTGGGTTTTTCCAGCGGTTTGTAGTTTCAATCTCAACTTTTTTTGTTGTTTCCCCTCATTTATTTTAACGTTCTCGTAAGCCAAGACCGTTGAGAGAAACTTTCTGTTTTCCTCTGAGACTTTTCCTTCATTTGGAGTTAATCATGTTACCTTACTAAAGGAGAATTAGGAAATCCAACACTTAGGCAGGTGTTATAGTGGGAATTGTGTATTTTGGTTGCGTTGAACCATAATTGTCCCGTTTGTGAGCTTAAACTTGGAGATACGATTCGTTTTGAAAGATAATTTAATGTGCAGATAAAACCAAAATACTATACAGACGTGCATTTCCACATTATTTAGTGAGATCTTCAAGGTGCCACTGCAGAGGGGCCACATGTTGCTGCAGAGCTGCAGGTTGCAGACCCCCTTCGAGTTGCTGAAATCCCTCTCTGTTTTCCATCAAGCTGCTGTGTAGCGGCTTTGTTAAGTGTAGGTGGTAAGCTCATATATCTAATTATACAATAGCCAAACATTTTTTTCTTAATGAAATGGAAGGAGTGTAATTGAAAACTTCAGCATAATTATTGCTTGGCGAGTGGCTGCCTTTGGAAAATTGCACGTGTAGGACGAGGTCTCAGTGGGGGGACCGGTAACTTGTGAATCAAGCTGGTTTAAAAGAAATAAAAAAGAAAAGAAAAAAAAGAATTCCTTACAAGGAGGGGCATGTGTGCCCTCACATGTTCTTATCATCATTATCATCATAAAACCGGCAGCCAAAAACAGCAAAATTACCAAAAAAGGGATGATATTGCATTTGTGATTTCTCCTCTGGATAAAATGTTGCCTCATTTCTTTGAAAAGGCAAAACAAATTCCAGTAATTGTTTTTAAATTGTCCTTAAAACTGAAGCTGTTTCGTGTAATGGGTTAAAAGAACTAACTGAAGGGGGGGGGGGGTAAGGATGTGAGTAAGTGGGGACATCACCTCATAGGTCTGTATACAGAGAAACCAGAGCAGCCAAGACACATACAGCCTCGCTAACAATGTTTGTCACAACTGCCCTCTTTCCATCTCCACCTCAAATGAGAGAAGTCAGAGAAATATGGGATTACCATGAGTTATTTATGACACTGAAACCCGAGAGCCCCCTTTATGAAATCATCCGGGCTGATTGGGGCGTTCTGTCGTCGGCGGGGCAGCATCCGATATGATTTCAAATGGGGGCGACATCAGAGCCGCTCGTGTAAGGTATGAGTAGTTTTGCACACGTTCAATCAAAATACAGATCTCTATCGGCATCATGCTGATTGACACGAGCGGACTGTTGTGAAACAGATACCGCGGCTGTCATAGTCGTTATGGATTTTTCGGTGGAAAGACACAGCCAAGGGGGGGGGGGGGTGGAGTGGGGAATACATGTGGCCTCGAGGCTGAAGCGAGATGGAATCAGAAAACTTGGCTCAAACTGAGCTGAGGTCGTCGAGCTGTTACCTTAAATACTCGTGTGAAATAATATCTGAAATCAGATAGCGGCGTGTAGTTTATATATTTCAATTAAAGCACTTTGGACATTGTGGCAGAAAGAGTCGCAGAGCCCAGCGAGAGAAAATTCACAAGGAGCCAATCAATGGCCGTCCATAGTTAATGAACTTTCTGACCTTTCGGAAAATGTACACTGCTTAACCAGATTCTAAGTATTTAATAATTCAGTTAGAGAGCAAGAGAGCTGAATAAAGAGCATCTCTCACCCAATATGGTCAAGAATATCATTTTGTCCAGAGACAGAGAGCTTGACGTTTTATTGCTTCGGCCAACAAGAAGAAGAGAAAAAAAATAAAAAATCATTATGGAGACAGCCATTTGTGCGGGTTTTAATAAAAAAGACGGAATGAATGTTAAGCACGGGGACTAATGGGAAAATCTATGCAGAAAACTAAACTCTCAAATGAGGGCGCGGGACATTGGAAGCCATTAGCGTGAATGCTGCAGCGGTGGGGGACGTTTCCCTGTACGGACCTTAAAGAAAGTGGGAGAAGCGGAGAAGAGATACGACAGTAGCTTGATCGGCCGTTGAGATCTTCTGAATGGGAGATCATGGGTGCATTATTGATGAGTCTCAGTTTGAGTTTCAGCTCCAGAGGAAATGATAAGATGTAATGCAATGGTCTACTGTGATCACGGACAGCTTTGTCCTACATACTGTATTGCAGGCTGCTAAGGTAGCGGCCCGCGGCCGCGGCATATCACTTTTTACCACCTGCAACGGACTTACGTATACCAAAGAGAAGGACGGTCAATACACGGGCCACGATGTGCTTCCTAAACAGTCTCTTCAACCTGTTGCGTCTATGTGTTGGGCTTATAAATGAGTTCAATAAAAATGGCCAGCATTTTACTTAACCCTGTAGTGGAGTCCTTTGGTAACTTGAGCTTTGCTTTCTGTTTTATTTTTTTTCAACCAAACTGTAATAAACTGACGACACACACTCAGGACAACACGGAAAGTTGAGACAATTGTGGAAATGCACAACAGGTTTATCTTAAACGTCTCAAAAGACCACAAATGCTGCTGCAATGGCCCCCGAGGCCCCATTTGCACGACGTTCCAAGTGAAAATAAATATGTTTTTTTGCATTTTCGTTTCAGAAAAGTTTCATGTATACACAGCAACGTTTTGAAAAAGATTTCTGTTTACGCGGAAATGGCATGAACGCTGAAAACAATGTAGTTGGCATGCCAGGCCAGGAGTTGGCGCTGTTGATTGTGTAATGAAACAACACACTCATGGGCACAGAGAACAATACGCTGTAAACAGCAACAATGGTGAGTACACAGACATTCTTATGGACAGATGACAAAGTTAGATTGATATTACATTTGACTGTTGACTATTAAAACTACCAAGTCCCAGGAGAATTTGAACTGGGAGTCATGACACTCAAACATTGTTGTTATTGTCTATCTACTCGCACATGTGCAGAAGAGCTATTTGCTATTTTCTACATACATACTATGGTGTTTTTTTTTTTTTCCACATTTCCATGGAGACAGTCTCAGCATTGGGAGCCATTTTTGAAGAAAACATAGTCATGTAAACAGCCTAAGTTTAGTTACTTACCAGCAGTCAGTGCTCCTGACAGGAGCATCCAATAGAAATAGCATCATGATTGATCCTTCCAAACACTAACCGAGTTCATGTGGCAGTATACCGGTACTCACTTTTATTCTCAGTCTGTCACATTTTTGTAATGATGCCACATTACATTTTAAGTTCTACTCCAGTAAGTTTACATTTTATAGAAATCCAATGCAAATGACCCGATTCAAAAATATTTTGAGGTCAAAAATTGCAAAATTAGTTTGATTTTGATGACATTTTTTCCAAAGCACATTTTTAATGTGTATATATATATATATATATATATATATATATATATATATATATATATATATATGTTAATTTTGACTTTCTTAAATTATTCATAAATGTTTAGAAAAGAATCTCATACTCGCCTTCAGTTATATATATATGCGCCCTATATAGGATCAACTTGCACTAAAAAAGACATTAAACTTTGGTGTGGAAGTATTAATGATGCATGTTTTTCTCAGATTGCATAGCATTGGGACAATATGTCACTGCGACGTATGAAATGAAAGAAAGAAATCCCGACGAGAAAAGTAGGGAGTGGAGCAAAAGAAAAAAAGAAAAATCTGCCTCCTTAGCCAACTTGATTATTATTGCAGTGCTTACGGTGTTTTCTGGGCCTGCACATGTAATCAATACCCCGAAGCAATTTTAAGCGTGATCAGTTTGGATGGATTATTGCTTGGCAGGAAAGCTTTTACATTGATCTTCTCATCATGTCAATCACTGACAGTGACAACTCCGAACTCTTCAAAATCCGTACATCAGCAAGAGCTGCTTGCCATCGGTCTGCATCAAAAAAACAGGACGAGTCGAGACGTCTCAGGATCTGCTGAGGCGGGATTTCATATATTTCTAAAGCATGGCGTAATCTACTTCAAGGACCAGGATGATTTCCAGCACTCTCCTGTACGACTTCATTCCAAGGGGCATTTTTGCCATGAAGATTTAATAAACTAAAGTCCGTGATGTGTTTTATCATGTGGTCAAATCAGAAAATGAGTGATAACCTGAGCTGTGACGCTAACGAGTGCCTATTTGGCTACAGCATTGTATTTAATTTCATTGGGAACACAACCAGATCCCTGCCTGCCATATTTGTCGTGAGCTACTGCTGGAACTAGTTGGGTACACCTCGCCTTTATTCATTCCTGCAGCTACTACGGCGGCTGAAATCTCATCTAATGAACAGCAGATAGCGGGGACCGGTTCAAATCAGTGTTGGGAAACTGGTGCTGGCTGGTGAAACACAGAGTGAGTTGTAATATCCTCATTTTCTCCCAGCTGGAGCAGGCCGGGAGCATGTAACTGATAGTGTCCGCATGCATATTTTACACCGCAGCCCAGGTGTAATGTTGCAGCGCTCGCGAAGGACTGAACAGATTTGACAAAGCTGGACTGTAAGATGCATGAGGAATCAGCCTAAACAGACCGAAACTGCAACAAGGTTCGGTTACGAAATCAACTTGTTGCTATATGCTAATGGATGCTAATCCTGTGTTGACAGTTTTGTCTCCGTTTTTTTTTTCTCGTCACGCTTACTGTTCATGACCTCAACTCGACTACAACAGTGCGCATGAAGCAGTAGAGCATGTTGGGTTCTCTTACTCAACATTTTCGATAGGTTTTTGTTTGTTTTCGAAGCGAGAAACAACACACCAGAACAGTAAAGGAGGTTGGTAAATGTTTGGCGGAATTGGGTGTTTTGGATTTGGTGGTTTTCGTGCCAGATGGGCGCGGAAACCAGTGTGGCTCCGTTGGTGGAGCGGTTGTCTCTCAGCCGGAATGTTGCAGGTTTGATCCACCACCCAATGGATTGACTGACTACCTTACGTGGCAGCTGTTTCCATTGGTGTGTTAATATGTGTGTGTGTGTGTGTGTGAATGTGACGAACATTGGAAAGGGCCATGGGTGACTGTTAAATCCGTGGAAAGAAGTGTTACATAAGGTCTTGTTTTCGTGACTTTTTGAAGTGAAGACGGAAAACTGTAGCGTTTTGGGTGTCCGAAAAGCATAATTTTTTGAAAACGACTCCCCAAGGTGGACCTTTTTGAAAACACTGACTTTGTCTCCATGTAAACGGGGGAAAACGCCACTTTTTCTGAAACGCTGCTACTGTGGATGCACACCACTGCCGTAGCAAGTAGTTCCTCTGCGCATGGATGTGTAGATGGACAATAACAACAATGACGGCCTCCAGAGTGTCATGACTCCCGGTCCGTATTCTCCTGGGACTTGGCAGTTTTAAAACTGAGAGTCACCTGTAATAACAATCCAACTTCTTCATCTGTCCATCTGAATATCTACGTACTCCCATTGTTAATGTTTATAGTGTATTGTTCTCTGCACACGTGTGTGTAGTTTCAATACAAAACCAAATAACAGCACCCACTACTTGCTATTGATGGTAAATACATTGTATACAGTGTTTCTGTCGTTTCTATATAAACGGACATCGTTCTCAAAATGTGTAAACACCAAACTTTACTGGAACAAAAATGCAAAAACAAAGCGTTTTCACTTGAAACCAGGGGCCTCAGTGAAGTCCATTTACCAATGTGGACTGTTTTCTTACAGTGTCAAACGTCACCGATCATTATTTCAGGTATAAAGAGTGAATGAAAAACTAGTAGTACTCATGGATCGTATCATATTTACTGGTCATGAGTTTGTCAGGAAGTAATTACGTAATATGTGGTGTAACATAAAGGACCTGATTCACTAAGATCCTCTATGAAGCATTCTGCATTAAAGACTGCACTTTTTACCTTTTGATCAGCAAAGAATATCACCATGAGTAAAAATGAGGTTCTGCACACATTAAACCCAGTCGAATCTCTGCTAAAAACATAATTGATGGTTATTTTGGTTCTCCATGGAGTGATTGAATGGAGCCCCCATATTTACAAAATACAACACGACACCATACAGTTGGACATCCTGGTGGAAAATGTTCCACCTGAGATGATTGAACATTATCAGAGCAAATAATTAGAAGTTTGGCAAATAAAAAAAATGCAAAATGAGAAACACGATCTGGGAGATGATCTGTCATTAAGTGAAAGCTGTAGGACAAAATAATAGCGACAGTCAGTTTATATAAGAAGAAAAAAAAGTCAGCAAGTAAAAGTTGTGGGGCGCCAGCCGGGGAAAGATTTAGTTTAAATAGGTAAATATTTTCTACCTGGTCTTTTTTAAAAGTAACTTACCACCTGAAAAGGTGTGGATACCCCTGTTTATATACTATGTCAGAGTTGGTCCGTGTCTCATGTTGCTTTACAGAAGAGCTGAGAGTGAAATAAAAGAAGAGTGGATCATGATGTGCATAACAACACTACAATTACTGGCAACTCTATAGGCCCCATACACCAATAACACAGTCAAAGCAGACGATTAAAGCTGAAATAAGTCAATATTTATCATTGCATAACTCAATTGCGAAACTCCATTTTCTCATAATGGCCTCTGATAATGAGGAAGCTCTTCTTGGTCACGTGACCCGAGTGGAGCCGAATCATTGGATTGTTACAGTAAGTCATGGCAGTTTATTGGCATGGAATTCCATAATGGTGCGGATCAATAGCAACCCAGGAGGTTTTCCTCTCAGCCGGATTTGACACATTTGAATAACTGCCGCCGAGGGGGAGCGGGCTCGCGTTTGAGTGGATTCAGTGGCTCGGCAGAGCAGCGACATGTTAACCAGAGGTATGATCGTCTTCCCAAGGAACGCTCTCGAAAGGCATCAGACCTTGACACCAGTTAAACCCGGACGAAAGCCATCAGAACTTTCCTCTTGTAGGACAAAGCTGCTCGTCAAAAGGCTCGAAAACCACTCGGAACAATAATGCCCATACGTCCTGAGAATAAAAGATACAATCAGGCTGGTGCCCTTCTCACCCCTCCTCCTCCTCCTCCTCCTCCTCCTCTGAGATCTCTGTGTTGGGAATAATATAAGGCTTGAGGGAGCAGGTTGCGAGATAAAAGGCCACATCACAATGATGATCTCTATCGATCTGCAACCTTGGGCACACAGAGGAGGTCCGGCATTTGTCACGTCGAAGCTGAACCCAATAGCTGATCCACAACGCGCTCTGATGAATTGGCCCTGTTCGCCAAGTTTGTTTAATTGATGACGTGTTCCCTTTCAGGTGGACCACCACTACGTTCCACGCGGTCATTGATTTTCCAAAACAGAGCCCCACCCCACCCCCTCCCACCCGGCTTTTAGTCGCACTTCTTCTGGCCTTCTCCAGGCGCCACATTACAAACCTCATCCCCTCTGCTTCCACCAGCCCTTTAGCAACCTGGCAAGAGGAGCGCCCTTCGACCCGCAGCCTCACCAGCTTGTCGGACTCCACGCACACTGCCTGCTTTGTTAGTGCGGAGGCCTGAGCGAGTGTATCAACGTGAGCGTATTATGAGAAGTCCGCAAGGTGATTGTCTCTGCTCGTGTTACTCATAGAAGACGGCATTTATCCTGCGCATGCAACTCTCATTCTGATGTTTTCCCTAATTTCCTGCATCCCTGTGTCCTAATGCACTCTGTGGTGACTCGGTGGTAAATGTGGGCTACCATCCGCTGCATTCAGAGTGTCGGTGTGAACTACTAACCACAAGCACTTCCTCTGGTGAGCACCAGTGAACTGTTACCCCCTCCCCAATATTATTGCTAATGCTCACCAGGCTAAAGTGCACCTCGCTTCAGCGGCTCTCAACAATCCATACAGGAAAGAATTTGGATTTGCAACCACACAGTCCTATTCCAGGGGATCTGGAGTGCGTAACTTTGTCGTCTTGAGAGCCTGCATGAAAACTAACACTTTAGCTCGGGCGGCCAAGCAGCCAGTCAAGCGCTAGGTGGGCAGCTTTTGGCCATCAAAGGGAAATTCCACCCTAATGGGGGTTTTAGAATTTCCAGCGTGTCCCTCCGCTATCCGCAGAAAACACTGATTACCAGAGGAGTCGTTATCGCGCACTCAGAAACCTTGCGAAACGGCCTCAACGTTGGAGTTGCTACTTCAGGTGGACGCTCTTACTTCAGAAATGCAAAAAAATAAATAAATAAATAAAAAAATTGGGAGTGAACTTGACAGCGGAATGAGCACGAGGCTCCATTTCAAGTGTCATTATCGCAACTTGGAGTTTAAACAAATATAAAGGACGGCGAGCGAAGCTGTGGATCGACCGCGGGGCTGAGACAGAGGAGTGAAAAGAAGCTGCTCCAACAAAGGCAGAGAAATTGTGCAAAAAAGGCACACTTTTGGATTTAAAGCACCTATCTCAGATCCCAGAGCCTTGAGAATGGGATTGGATTACTGTCGGTTAGATTTACTCCCATGGCTCCTCGCCACTACATCATCGTAGGGCCCCCTGCCTCTGGATCAATGGGGATATTTACTGCGCCTGTTTCAGGGAGACTTTCACAGTAGGCAGGGCATTAAACAAACAGCCGACAGCCCCGTCCCAATGATGGCCTGTCTGTTCACACTGTGCCATGCCCGAGTGTCACACATATTCACTTCAAACAGGTAGCAGCACACAAACACGAATCAAGTGCAGATAAAACGAAACAAACAGGTAAAAATAAATAAATAAATAAAAAAATAAAGTGAGGGGGGGGGTTGCAATTTGCTGGACACAGAAGAAAATCTGCTACGCTTTATTGAAAAAGACAAAAAACAATAAAAACTAATCCGAGCGAAATGCAAACGCATGTCATGTTTACTTAGATAATTAGCCCTGTAACCCACTCTGAAATTATACTTGTTAAAAATCCTCTTAAATGGACACACCTCAAATAATGCCTCGTCTGCGTTCCCCCGGTTTCTCATAAACGTTTTGTTTTTAACAGTAAAATGAAATTACGCCTCAGATGTCGGGCATTCCACGGCATTGTGTTGATTCATGGAAAAATGAATAAAAAAAAATTGCATAAACTGCAGTGGAACAAAAGAAAAACAATGAAAACATTCCTGCACTGTCATAGTTTCTAACCTCGTTTCACCCCATGTTGAGCAGGAAGCGCATGGAGACGGGGGTAAAACCAGCCTCCTCCAGACGACGCTATTGAATTATAATTTCTTTCTTTTCTTTTTTTTTTATTTGAGGAGAATCACCATTCACAGGCTGGAACAACAGAGTATACATGCATGCGCGTCTCTGCAAAAAAGAAATCACTCTCTAACTGCAAGCGCATGAGTGGAAAGCATGAGTGGAATGTATGTTGTTCTCCATTCAGATATGAGCAAAATGAGGCCCTTCATAGAGCCAAAGCGGTGCGTATGAAAATTTCTTCATTACTTGACAATTGCAGTGACTGAGCCCGCGTGCGATCAGCTGACGGTGCAGTGTCAGACAATGAGCTTACAAGTAGCAGCGCGGCGTTACCGAATCAGCCCGGAGGCGCTCCCCGGGGCGAGCTTAACTCGCATCCATCAACATGAGAAGGACGATGCGGGTAAAAAGTGGTAGAGAAGAATAACAGAAAAATAAACGCTTATGGCTCGGCGGTGAAAGCTGATGTAAACGTTGGAGGAGAAAAAAAAAAGCAACAAAAAACCGGCTGAATCTGGGCTGCAGTGGATAATGAGCGTGCGCTATAAATGCTTTGTAACATTCTACATGTGATTGTTCAGATTCTAAATGTGCATTATCAAGATAGATGAAATTGCTTTTCTTATTTTCCTAGTCCCCCCCCCACCCCGAACAATGATTTATGGTCTCGTTCTATGCGCTGACACAAGAATGAGCTTAATGCTGCGCTAATCTAACTTTATTTGGTGAGGAATTCAAGATCAAGGTTATACTCACATCTGCCAGTCCAGTTAGCACAGATAAGTATTAGAAAGTCTTTTGTTCTCCATGATTAAAGTCTTAACTTTCATCTTGCACCTGATGTGGCTGCATCTTGTTCACAGCAGGTTATTTCTTTTCTCCTTTTTCTTTCCTTAAATCTTCAGGAATATTTGGTGCAATTTTGTTTTTTAATGTTGGAGAAAGTGAGAACATGGGTGTGTGTGTGTGTGTGTGTGTGTGTGTGTGTGTGTGTGTGTGTGTGCGCGGGTGTTCGCACACGTGTGGACCATGTGTCAATCGTCTTGCACTAGGAGAGGTGGAAGGACGCTGCCTGTAGCACACACACACACACACACACACACACACACACACACACACACACACACACACACACACACACACACACACACTTAAACCCATTGTTTATGAGGAATATGTCATGTTTCATGGTGTAGTTCACGTCAGTCAAATTCTCCCTTATCAGTCATGAAATCATTTTATGTTTGCAGAATAGTTTTTATCACAAGAATCCAAATTGAGTTGAATTTTCATATTAACACACATTAAGAAATCAATGTTAGCATTAATAACTCTAAAATAATTGATTATAAACCAACCATAAGCCATAAGGACCTTATTCTATTTGAAGACACAAAATATTATTGCTGGAAAATATGAATTTATGCAACAAATACTGTTGCGTAAGATGATTCTATATGCTCTCAACTGCAATGCATGTAAAAACAACACATGGATATGCAGGATTGTGGAGGGATTACCAGGAAGTAGTCAATTGTAATTGTATGTTTATGTGGAAATGTGCAAGGGAATGTAATGCAATACATGCACGCACACACACACACACACACACACACACACACACACACACACACACACACACACACACACACACACACACACACACACACACACACACACACACACACCATGTGCTCTTTTCTTAGCTAATGCAAAGAAAGAAAAAAAACTAAATGAGATGGTAAAAATTATTCAAACTGAATGTTTAATTAAATGTTATCTTATATGTACATTTAAAAATTAAATGAGTATCTGTGGGGAAATATGTTTCAACCCATAATGAATTAATCACAATTCAATAACACAAAATATGTGTTGCATATATAATGCTAATGTGTCCAGAAAGCAAACTAATCAGAAATGGCTTTTAATAATTGAGTCATTATGATTGTAGAGTGAAATGTTAATTACTGTTTGCATGTATTTGTTATGGGAAATATGTACAATAAATACATTCCAATAAATAACGTGGTCTCAAATGATATAATCTAAAAAAAAAAAAAAATAGGATTAAAAGGAAAATACTGTGTTGAAACGGTGCGATCAAATGGAAGATTTTTCTTGTTTTGTGTATTCGTTCCTCGTATCAGAATTTGAATTAATGCAAATTGATGGGTGAGAGAACAAGCAGATGTAATGCAGAAACCATTCAGACATGCTGTTTTTTTTTTTTTCTTTCTTTTATTTCCTTTTATTAAAGAAGGTTTTGATTGAGTGGTGGGATTGCACTCTGACGAGTAGCACGGATGCAGAAAATAGCAGAGAACTGCCTCTGCCAATTGTAGGAGTGGTATGCTGAAAACAATGAAAACAGCACGTGATAGATAGCTCAGTCAAAAGGTTAACGGTAACTCACAGACAAAACGTCTTGTTTAAAAAGTGCATTCACAAACATGACAAATACTCTCAACTCATGATGTCTATTTTTATGTGATACAAAATATGCATACCTGTTTTAGATTTGTCTGTATTTCTATACATAGATATTTCTTCAAAAGGATGACTTCTTTTCTATTTTTTATTTTTTTTTCTCTTTTTACAAAGGTTAAAAGCAGGGTCGTGGTCATAGCAGCTTCGGATATCTCTAGCCTCTTTACCATGTAACGAGATACACATAGTCTCAACAGATATCCAAATAAAACCTACCGTTTTTCTCCTGTTGTTCAACTCAAATGACATGTTGTCTTTATTGAAAGAGATATTCATCAGTGAAGCCTGCAGTTTAGAAAAAAATGGATCAATAAAATGCTTGGGCCATTAAATATATTTTTGTATACCCGCTTTTTTTGTCAATATCATAAATACTAAAGACACAGGACAATATTATAAGACAATGCTGGGAGACTAAATGTAAAGATTAAAATAGTTCAAACATTTTTTTCAAGTTTTCTAGTTCATGAGAAAAAAAACAAAAAAAAAAACCAGGCGAGCACAGAAACACTATACTTCAGTCTTTTCTTCGGTCTGTCCACGGCCCTTTTATATTTAAAAGAGCAACCAGAAACAAGGCTGCAGAGCAAAAAGTCCGACTGTCTTTGATCAAAACTGTCCTTTTATTTTTTTTCATTTTATTTTTTTTTCAGTCTTTTCCAGATAAGATGTTTGCCCACCGTAACCGAGGCGGGACCGTGGTTTTCAAAGAAACTGGCAAAAAGCAGTCAAACATACTGATAAAAACCAATAAGTACCATGCAAATCTTGCAAGACGACATATTCTCAAACAAGAGACAAAGTATCTTCGTATAAGCGAAATATCAAGTGAGGAGGGAATGGGTGAAAGGCAAAGACTTCTAATCAATACTAAATACTATATTTCCAAAACCAAACGAAAAATATTCAATCTGTACATAATATAGTACGCATGAGTTCAGACTGGATCAGCAGTTTCTTCCTCGCTGTCAGACTCTTAAGTCTTTGCCGAATGCCTACCTTGGAATAACACGGAAAAGTCTCTTTAATTGATCCCGATTTCTTTGTTCTCCTCCATAAATCTAGAGAAGGGACGGCTGCCCGTGACCTCCAGACCCGCCTTCTCCATGCCCGTCATGGGAGGACTGCCGCCGGTGTGAACACGGTCCATTCCTCCGGGCATGGCTCCCAACGAAGTGAGTCCCGCCCCGCCCAGGCTGACGGGCAGCTGGGTGATGCCTCCGTTCTGGATGACGGAGATCTCGTTGTTCTTCATGGCCAGGCCATTGGTGATGGCGGCCGCGTACTGGTTCCAGAAGCCCGGGTCAACGTTCATGGCCCGAGCGGCCAGATCCTTCTGGAACATCTCGCTGAACTTCATGGCATCCCCGCCCAGCAGGGCCATGGGATTCTCCACCGACAGCCGCCGACCTCGTCGGGCCGGAGCATTGTTCCACATGTGGGTTCCCATGTGAACCTAAAATTAGCAACAGAAAGAGACAGAAATTTTTAAACATTGTGAGCTTGTTGTCATAAGTCAAAAATACTACCAAACTTTTAACGGGGTTAGAACAGAAGGGAAAAGGCCAAAACTGAATGTGAAACGCAAACAAGCAGGCATGTTTAGGAATTACTTTGTGGCACACAGTAGATAAAAATGGGTCCTATCTCCAAACTAAAATATGTAACTCTTGAGTATTTTTTTTTTTTTCAAAACAAGAGCTTCAAATGCGCTGTAGGTTTTATTGGGATCGATCTTCAAATACATGTCTGCCAGGAGGGTGACCCCCATGTGTAAAACTCAACCTGTAACAATCTGGCTCTTACCTTCAGGTTGCCCTTTGTGGTGAAAGCCCTTCCACAAATCGAGCAGGCGAAAGGCTTTTCCCCGGTGTGCGTGCGCTCGTGGATTTGCAGAGCACTGGCCGAGGAAAAATTCTTCCCACACGACTGGCAGTTGTGCTGCTTGGGGGTGCGTCGCGGAGGCGGCGGAGCCAACATGGGGTTGATGCTGGGGCTCATGGTGGTTGGGGGTGCTGCCGCTGGAACCTGGATGCCCACTGGCAGGTGAGAGTTGTCGATCAGAGACATGGACTTGCCGTGACCGTTCATCTCCATTTTGATCATGTTTGAAGCAGTGCTGGCCAAATTGGGAGTGCTCAGCCCTGGAAAAGAACACACACAATCACTATTACAATGGGAATAATATTAAAACTGTAATTTGCAGCAGTTTTGCAACATGTTGTTAATTCATCAACATTTTAAATACACGGATTACTCCTAAAATCACATCGTGTTTATATTTCGATTCATTGATTCTTTTTCTTTTTAATTGGCTCAAATTGTGTGTATGTGTTTTTTTGTTTTATTCATCGGCATAAATTGTTGCAGTGCATTGCAATAATTAAGTAACTTTATATGAGTGCAATACACATTATTTAAAGATGTGAATTCACAATATGTAACAGGTTAAACTTTGATCGGCTTTTTAAAACACACCTCGTTCTCTGCTAAGAAACAGCATGTTGAAGTGGCTTTCCTCCTTGATAAAGTGTCTGCCAGGTTGAGTGGCAGTCAGGTCAAGGGCCCCGGTGCCTTCAATCGCAGGAAGCGGAGATGGGGTGTCTGATTTTTCCGACTTCACCGTTGCCAAGCCGGCAATATTGTTCTCCTGGCCCTCTTCTGCTGTCATGGCACTGCTGCTGTTATTATGGTTGAGCGTGGCTGGGGACTTGGACCGCTGGCTTTCAGAATGGCTGTGGGCCGGGGACAAATGCTGCATGGAACCGGAGGACTCAGACAAAGCGGGGCTCCCCAAGCTCTGACCTTCAACATCTCCCACCGCAGATAGGGAATCAGTGGCAAAGCAATCAGTCTCCCCTCCGAAGCTGCTGCCGTTCAGAGTGGGCTTCTGACCAAACGAGCGAGTCATGTTGGCAGTGGAGTCAATCATCTTCATCTGGTTCTCCATTGCAGCAATACTGGACATGATGGAAGTTGGTGGGGAGCTTCCAGGCGAATAAGGCTTACATGGGTCCAATTCACCGTCTTTTATGTCAGCTTCATCATCCATGGCCTGCTCCATTTCATCCAGGAGGTCATCATCATAATTACTCATCGCATCTAAGCTCCTCTCATCAAAGGAGAGGTCTGTTTCCATCTCCTGCAGGCTTTCAGGGACCGGGGTATTAGGGATCTGACCGCCCATGTGCATGCGGATGTGCTGCTGCAGCACGACAGCATTAGTGAATTTCTTCTGACAAATGGGACAGGAATGCTGGACTCGAAGTGGAGGTTTAGACCTATGGACACCAAAGTGTGTCTTCAGATTTCCCTTTGTGGTGAACGCTCGCCCACATATCTTGCATTTGAAAGGTCTCTCACCAGTGTGGATGCGATAGTGCATCTTTAGAGCACTCTGGCAACTCAGAACGCGATGACAAATGACACACTGGTTGGGATCAGTCATCTTCTTGTCAATATTCTCAACAAGCTGCTGCAGTTTCGATGTCTCTGAGGTTTGCATAGAGTCTAGGAGGCCTCCAAAGGGAAACTTGGCCTTAAACTGGTCTGAAAGCATGGGAAGAACAGGATGAGAGACGGGATTAGAAGCTGAATTGGGGCTGCCGATAGGCTCAGTGGCCTGGCCACTGCTGGACAATGTTGTGGAGGGGACTGTAGTAGAAAGAAGCACTTGAGTTACTGTAGATGTGGTGGTTGTGTTATCTCCCGGCCGAGTAGAGCAGTTTGGTGGCAGCAGAATTCCTTCGGGTTTCAAGAGGGGAGGCGCATCACTTCCTAGGCTGGGTTTTGGGGATGGTGAAGTAGTGGTCATGCCAGAGTCAGTGACGATATTTGGGGACAAAGATGCACACTCACTTGAAGGCGGGGATGGCCTCTGCGGAGACCTGTTGAGCGGCGTGAGACTTGGAGACTCACCAAAACCTCCCATCATGCTGGGGAGTGTGGGAGGCAGCTGGAGCCCGACAGAGGTGGGAACGGTGGAAAGGACTGGTTTGCTGTCCAACCACGTGGTTACAGGTTTTTCCGGTGGCAATGACATGCCATATGGGATGCCTGAGCTAGTGGGCACATTGTCCAGGTACTCTGGCACCGGGTAAGGGTTCATCTGAATGTGTGGATATTTCTCTTTGTGCCTCTGGAAGTGAACTTTCAGATTTCCCTTGGTGGAGAATCGATTGCCACATATGTTACATTTGAAGGGCCTTTCTCCAGTGTGGGAACGCAGGTGGATCTGCAGGGCGCTGTCACTGCCAAACACCTTGGCACAGAACCGACACTTATGCTTGAAGAAGGGGTCCTCAGAGCTGGGCTTGGTGTCAAACACAGACACATTCGGGGGCTTCCCCTTGCGGTGCTTCATTAGAGCAGAGAGGGGGTCGAGCGCATTGGCTGTGGCTGCTATGCTGGCCAGCGGATTAGGGAAGATAACGCTGCTCGAAGAACTGTGAGGTATCAGCGGTAGGCTTGAGGCAGAGCTCAGGAGGCTGCTGTGATTGAGTGAGGACGGGGAGGTGGAATTCCTTGGAAGAGCTGAGCTACTGCTAATGCCACCACCTCCTGTTACACTACTGCTAGTGCTAATGTTGTTGTTTGTGACCGAGGATGAGCAGGAGGGGAGCAGAGACGACAATCCCGTTGCATTCGGTGGTGGAAACGCTGGATTGTTTGACGATGTGTTTGGAATCGAGGCGCTGGACTGCTGACTGCCACTCTGCTGTGTTTGAGTCAGAGGGCCTTCTATTGCTGAGGTCAGAGGTGAAGGGCCTTGACCATTGAGCGTGGCCGGCAACCTAATGGGCAGCTGATGGACAGGAGGCGTGATGAAGTTGTGTAGCTGAAGTTGACTTGCAACAGGGGGGACACAGGAGGATGCGGGGCCCTGGTTTCCAGCAGTGTTACTGTGATGGTGGTTGAGCGCAGGCTGTGGGGCAGACTGTCTGTTCATGAGAGCTACTTGACTGCGTATTTGTTCTATTAGCTGCAGCTGATGAATCTGCTGCTGCTGGAGCGCCATCAGCTGGTCCAGGATCATGGGGATAGCCATGGTGGAAACCCCACTGCCCGCCGCCGCCGCCCGGACACTCTGTGAAAACTGGGCGACGGCAACCCGGGTGCCATGCAGGGTCTCCAAGGTAACATTGGTACTTGGCATGGCATAGCTTGTAACAGCAGAAGGTAAGACATCATTGAGCTGAGGTAGGGAGCCATCTGGCTCAGGGGATGTCACATCTATCTCTTCAGGATCCATAATTTTTTCCGGAGAAAGCTCCAGCTCCATCTGCTCGTCCTCCTTTTCCAGGACACTGACCCCATTTAAGGCTGCCGTCTCTGGGATGTCATCCCCCTCACCAGCAGGACTGTGGCCGCCCTCCCGGGGGTCCTCGCTGTCAGCCTGCTCACTAGCGCAGCTGGGCACAGGGGAGGGCTCGGAGGTGTACTCCTGGGGAGGGTTTGGCGTGTCCTCATTGTCATTCACTATGAGCACCAGGGGGTTCTTGGTGCAGCTTTTTAAATGTTCACAGAAGTCGGACCACTTGAAGAACTCGGCGCAGCACTTCTCACAGACGTGGGTCTCCTCGCTGCCGCTGCGGCTCTCGTTTCCGCTGTCGGCGTCTTCCAGCACATCACCTCGGGCTGAGGGGAGGGGAGGGGGTCAGGGGGGTGGAGGAGAAGGGAGGGGGGAGAGAGAGAGAAGAATTAATGAATAAATAATCAATGAAGAATCCACACATATTTTGCGGTGCACTGCTGCAAAGATTTAACCTTTGATTTTTTCCCTCTCTTTTAACATAACCAGAATCAATATTCTCTTTTTTTTTTTTCACTGAACAAATTGCCCGAGTTCACCAAGTCTCAAGACCCAGATTTGTGCATTCACACCCTCTCCATAGAGCCAGCTAATAATTTTCTTTGTGCAATCCATCAAATTATGAGGGCCTATCAATTGTGGATACTGCCGCTTAATGAAATTCCATAGAACCTATTGATTTCCAATATTTCATACAATTCACAGCTGCCTCGTCTGTTGGGTACAAATCAGGACTTTGATGGCCCCATTAGGATTCCCCTCTGCTATCAAGCCCAGTCATTTCCACCTGAATTCTAAATGCTCAGGCCCCTTTCATTGAGCATTGCAGAGGTAATATTCTGCCCCTGAATCTACACATGGACCCCATAGTGAACCTTTATGACCTAAAATGCATCGTCAGAGGTGGCAGCAAAGCTTTGATGAATTTGTAACTAATAAACTCCCGAGTCATTCCAACAATCATAGTTTCAAAAGTTCAGCGCCTTTGAGAGATTTTCTTTTCTTTTTTCTTTTTTTTAACCCCACAAGGAAAAAACACTCAACGTCGGGACAGAAACTCATTCTCTCACTCTCTCTCTCTCCGTCCTCCATGCTCTCTGACATAAGACTCAACAAATTACATGCTAGTGCCATGGCAGCAAAGTCTCTGATTAGTTACACATGTTTAATCACAGTTGTAGGAAGCCACTTCCTCTTCCACATGCAACCATCAAGAGTCAAACAAACGGGGCGCGAGCTCCGAGCACGGAGGTAGTTCACACCTGATCAAAATCATGTAAGAACGGCCTCCCTTGTGTGTTTATTTTTCCGCTTTAAGTGTGCGTGTGTGCGTGCGTGTGTGTGTGTGTGTGTGTGTGTGTGTGTGTGTGTGTGTGTGTGTCTGTATCATTACAAGTAGGAAAACACACTCAATCACCGCCAAGGCAACTAGAATGTAGTTTATGACACATTCTCCCATTCAGGTTTTTCTCAAGGACCCAGAACATATCTGATAACGCTGCTTTTTAACAGCAAATTTACAATTTATAAACTTAATGGGCAGCAAGCTAAAGTCTTTTTCGTCCTGAAATGATGCTCAGTTTAAAAGGCCACCTTAAAACAATGTTTATATAGTTGAGAAATCTATTAATTTTGCTTAATAGCTAATAAAAAACTTGAATTTTTCTCAGTTTTAGTATGAAGACCTCTAGAAAACTGAAGGCACATACACACAAAGACTTATCTGAATGTGGCAATACTGCCTATTCTGACATATTTGCAATTGAAACAATAATAGTTCTGCCTCACCCGACCTGGGACACAAATGAAACCAATTGAGCAAAATACAAATACTGATAACAAGACCGCTCATCACATTCCGCACGTGTTTGCTCAACATTAAAACGGCTCCCCTGTAAGTGAGGGATTCATACGGCGCTGTCGCGGTGATTTTCAAAGGTTAAAGTAGTGTGAGGCATGGCGGAGCAGACATGAAGCATTTGTGCCAATTACAGTGACTCATTAGCAAAGAAATTCATCACTCCTATAATTTGTGGCCAAAAGGGGGAAAAAGGAAGAGGAGGGGTGGCTTGCACTATTAAGGTCTGGTGTGTGTGACTTAATTAAATAGCTACAGAACGGATTTAGACAAGCAGCATCGTATTCTTGATTGAAATTTACTTAAAAAAAAAAAAGGGATAAATTTTGATTATTATTTTTATGCCTAATGAGAAATCATGAGTCAGTTATGTTCCTAGATACCTACTAATAATATAATCTGTGGGGAAATTGTGAAAGAAAACTACATTCGCAAAATAATACGCACTTTAAGCTGTACTACAATGGGGGGAAAAAATAAATAAAGTGAGAGTGACTGAGAGCGTCAGGGACACGTGACAGCGGGTTAAAAAGCTCCTTAGGCCGGCAGCGGACAGCACAACTCATTTCCATAATTGAGGGTTGAAAGGTCAACACAAATGAGCGGGCATTGTGTTGAGCTGATTAGTTATTAGAATGGTATTACTGTCAATCTCTTTTATTCATTCATACAATTACAAGTGGGGGCCTTTGTATGCCTCTGACCTCACACACACACACACACACACACACACACGTGCGCGCACACACGCATACACCCGCATACACACAAACATATTTACACGTTTTCTCAGATAGACAAAGAACATACACAGATTATGTGCATGTGTAGAATTAAACACTGAAAAAAAGGACACAAACAAAAACAAGCTTTTTGCTGTTGCTCTGTGTGTGTGTGTGTGTGTGTGTATGTGTGTGTGTTAGCACAGACGTGCCTTGTGAAAATCACCCTGCATTTCCCCACATAACTGTTTTGAATACCAACTTTTACATTTTCAATTTCTTTTGCGCGTTTAAAAAAAAAAAAAAAAAAAGCGTAATTAGATATTTAAAAAGATATTTCCAACTTTACACATGTAATTCAGTAATGGCCCAATCAAAACTAAATTTACTGAAGAAAACCAGCATTGTGAAGAATTAGTTGCTGTATCTGTGAGTTTGTGGGTGGCTCTACAGAAGCAATAATAATTCCAGTGACAGGTTACAAGCAGGAGCTGCATAGGAAAACTCCACAACGTTAAAAACACGCTGCTCACACTCCTGATTTTTAACACGAGTGTGTTTGCATTGAGCTGCACTGTGTGATCCTGCTGTGTTATGCAACTGTCAAGGTGACATGTGATTGTTTCATGTTTGCAAGCCTGTTAAAAAGTGTGTGTGTGTGTGCGTGCGTGCGTGTGTGTGCGCGTGTGTGTGCGTGTGTGTGCGTGTGTGTGCGTGTGTGTGTGTGTGTGTGTGTGTGTGTGCAGGGAGGGTTGTTATTGATTCTTCTATAGCATCAGAAAAGGAAAGGATGGAGGAGAGAGGAAAAAAAAAAAAAAAAAAAGGAAAATCCAATCCGTTTTTCATTCCTTTAAGAGTCTTCATTTACTCAGATGCAAATACGAAGCCGGGTTGAGTCAATGGGGGGATTGTGGACGTGGAAATCTGTGTGTCCGCTATCTCGTCCAGCAATCTTTGGCATGCTAACTGAAACCGCTAATCTGACATATTATATCAGACGAGGGTATTCATGCTTTTCCACCGATTCTGTGAAAAGCCACAGAGCCGGGCATTGAGCGCAGCGCCGGGCAAATTACGAATTCTCCCATTTTTAACAATTTCCAGATTCACGTCATGAACACACACAGACAATGACACCAGCGGAGACAATGATTACATTAAGGTATTGGTATTTTGTTAAAAAAAAAAAAAAAAAGAAAGGGGGGGGGGGGGTAATATAACTTTCTTGTGGCTTGTTGAAAACCTCTCGTTCATGAAAAGTTACATGTGAGTCACAGACTGTACAGGCAGCTTGATCAGTTTCAGCCTTCCTATAGAAAACTCCTCCATCAGCCTCTTTAAAATGCAATTTTCTGAAGAATTGAAGCACAACGTAGGGCCTTCAAGGAAGGATATATCACTTTCAGTACAACAAAATACAAAAAAAAGAGGCCTCCTGTGTTAAAAAGAGACATTAGTTTTGTTTTTGTTTTTTTCAATTGCATATATAGAACAAGAAAATTCAGCACAAGTGGAATCATTTACGCTATTTTCTTTTGGTTTAAACACTATTTTATCCATAAATGTTTGTTATTTGTATTGACGAAAACAGGATTTTAAAAAAATGAATTCACTGTACACATTATTAAAGTGTACATTTCCCTTTTATTCATTTATTTAAGGTTTAAGAAAACCTATTTGAATTCCGCATTAATTTTATGCTTGTTTTTAAAACTGGACAGTAACATCTCTGAGGATCCCCCGGAATGATCCTCTGTGTGTGTGCGTGTGCGTGTCTGTGTGTGTGTGTGTGTGTGTGTGTGTGTGTGTGTGTGTGTGTGTGTGTGTGTGTGTGTGTGTGTGTGTGTGTGTGTGTGTGTGTGTGTGTGTGTGTGTCATCGGCCTGGTCAGCACCCGGCTGCAGAGTGGTACAGTCATATCTGCCCTTTAACAGCGAGGCCTTTGTCACCGCCTGCAGATGCGGAGCAGCCAAAACATTAACGATTTGTTTGTGTGAACATTTGCCGTACAGTATTCGGTGACGGCTCCGGGTCCAGACGAGCGTGTCACGCGTTCAGGAACGAGGGCGAGATCAAGGGAGCAGGCTCCGGGGGACTCTGATAGAAGTTCCCGCTTATCTTTGCCGCTGCTCCATTTATGATCCCGCTTCGCCAATTGTGATCATCGCAATCCTACCCATGGCCGGACTTTTTGTGCTAAAGTCTACTAAGATCCAAACTCCCAAGCTGAAAACTTCCCCAAAAAAATGTGACGTTAACCAGCCCCTTCCTCTCTCTCTCTCTCTCTCTCTCTCTCTCTCTCTCTCTCTCTCTCTCTCTCTCTCTCTCTCTCTCTCTCTCTCTCTCTCTCTCTCCGTCTCTCTGTCTGCAGTCCTTCCTCACTTTCTCTATCTCACTGGTTCCTGTGTGTGTTCTCAGTGCTGAGTGGTAATTAAGACACGGCCATATTTGAGTGCCTTCTCCCAACACGTCTTGGGCACATCTATGTGGGTGGTCCACGGGGCCTGCACCCAGTGGTGAGAGGGGATTAAAACAAAAGGCAAACAAAGCCCCCTGCTGCAGGGGGAAGTGGGCAACAAATGTTGTCATTGTCAGCGCTGACTTTTCTTTTTCCACTGTATTATGGATTGTTTGCGCCTCATAACTGTGTAAAATGGTGTCTGGAGGAGATTTCGAAAAAATCAAGCAAGTTTTACATCTTTCCGAATCCCAACGTGAGCACACCCGATGGCACCCTGCGTGCGGAGGAGGTGACGATGCTGTGCGAAAGCCCGCCGCCGCCGCCGCCGCTCGCACTTCCTCGGACACGAGTGAGCTGCACCGCCAAGGTCAACGGCACACACGTTCTCATTGTACACGGAGCTCGACATCTAACGGCGGGATCTGGCTGGCCGGGGGCGTAGACAAAGGTTAAGTCAGCTAGCTTTATAAAAGCACTCCTCAGCAGACGCCCCCCCCCCACTTCTGCACTCCTCCCTCCTTCTATACACCTTCACCTCCTCCTCCTCCTCCTCCTCCCCCTCCTCCTCCTCTCCCCATCCAAGCACACACACCCCGCCAATACCCTCAGGGGGGCAAGTGTCCAGAAGGCCTGAAGAGGAGATGATATGCCAGACAGGCTTGTTGGCACTTGATTTTTCATGTTTGTGTGTGTGTGTGTGTGTGTGTGTGTGTGTGTGTGTGTGTGTGTGTGTGTGTGTGTGTGTGTGTGTGTGTGTGTGTGTGTGTGTGTGTGTGTGTGTGTGTGTGTGTGTGTGTGTGTAAAAAAAAAGAAAGGCCTGAACAAATTGGCCATGTGGAGAAAAAACAAAAACACTCACGGTGAACCGCTGTTGTCGACTTTCATGCCATCCAGCCTGAATGCTGAATCTGTGTCCCTGATCACATTCAAACCCCCCCTCCCCCCACCACCTCTAAAAACAATCCCCCCCACCCCAAAAAAAAAGCTTTCTCCTCACATATGGATTTTAAGTCGAAATCGAGCAGCGGCCGCAGACTGGAACTTCTGAATTCCTCGGACGTTATACATGCAATGATTTGTCAGGGCCGGCGATCGATAAGGCGTTCGTCACGAGCTGCACCACCGCCACGGCCAACGGAGAATCTGATCAGGCTGCAGTGATACACTGACAGTCTGACATTTGGGGCTCGCCGTCGCGAGGTAGCCTCGGATGAGACGGCGCGTCGTTACGTTCGTCTAAGTGTGTGCATGGATCTCGCTTGTGCCCGGGCCGGAGGGCTTAGGATTGTTTCACTGCTGAAAACAAGCGAGCCAGTATGGCGATCCCAACATGTCGAACATTCCACGTCCAGCCGTAAAGCACAGTGACGATATATATACAGTATGTCACTCGTCCGTGGGCTCATTTTCTTGCTTTAAAGCACAACAGCCTCCCAAGGAGGAGTGCGTGTATCCTATACAGATTTTAGAATGCATCTTCAAGTAATTCTGATTGAAAACGAAGTCCTAGCTCCAAGCAAAACACCCAAATGTGAGATTATCAGAGGGGAAAAGCAGCTTCGCTCGTCATTCCATAATCCCACAGGACAGACACCTGATGGAGCCTTCCAACCAAAATCTGGCGAATCAACGCCCAAAACAATGCCAGCGCCTTGAATTTGTGAACTCCCCTCCGTGGATGACTCAAAAATTCCAATGATCAAATTGGACAAATGGAAAGAAGTCATCCCAACCTTCCTCCTCCTCCTCCTCCTCCTCTTCCTCACCACCTCAAACCAACATTTCCCCATGCAAATAGAGCTGCTCCCCTGAGATTACATCAGGCACTTCTATTGTAAAGAAACCCTGGAAAGTGTGTGTGTGTGCGTGTGTGTGTGTGTGTGTGTGTGTGTGTGTGTGTGTGTGTGTGTGTGTGTGTGTGTGTGTGTGTGTGTGTGTGTGTGTGTGTGTGTGTTGGCCAACATTGACTAAGACAGAAAGGTATAAGTAATAGCAGTGATTTGTTGAGCTTGATGGTAACATAAAAACACAGAATGTGCAAAAAAAAGAGAAAACGACATAAAACCTTTTCTAGGTTACATTTAAAAATTAAGATATTAATCAGTCTTTTCTGCTCATTTAATATGATTTTTTTTTTTTAAATAATAGATCATTTAACCATTTAGTAATTTTATCTGTAACCAATAAGCAAAATAACGTTAATAACATATATACACACATCCTTTTTTCTATAATTCGTCCTGCAATTCAGGTGTAATTTTAGACCCGAAATTACATTTTTAGTGCGTAAATTTCAGAATCCAGACTGAAGTGAACATGATCTTTTTTTTCTTTTTTTTTTTTTAATTCCACGTGGCCGGGAGGTACTGTCAGCCGGTCCTGTCGGCATTGTGAGCAAAAAGGGAACAAATCAAGTGTGCTAAATTTATGTGAGGGGGGTAAACAGAAAACATTTCCATAACAAAACAAGCCTTCGACCTACAACCGATTCCGCATTTTCTCCCTCCTCTGTGTCAGACTGGCGCTGAGCCACAAAGCATGTAAAAACCAAAATTACAATTAAAATATATTCTTTCCTTTTTTTTGGTATTTGAAAATAGCACCTCAGCTCACTCTACTTGTTTAGGCATTAATTCAGTTTTAGGAAAAACAAACGACAACAAAAAAACGTTAAACTTACGTCCCAATTTACCAATTTGCGCGTGTCATGTATTTTGGTGCGCGCGCATAGACACAAAATTAACAAAAAACTGCGTAAAGAAACACATTTTTATCCTATTTCAATATAACGTATTAAAACTGTTTTGCCTTCAAAGAGGCCTTTATTTAAAAAGAAAAAAAAAAAGGCCTCCAGCTTCTGGTACAAATGCGACAAGAGTATAGTGTTGGAGGCTTTAATCTGCATTTGTTACATTAATCCTAAAAGTCATCTGTCAGCCAACAGCCGGTCATATGATGCAGGTTAAACACACTTTTGGGAATAAAACCAACACAGTTCCTTACAAGTGACGTGTTTAAAAAAAAAAAAAAAAATAGAATTTATGATTATATTTTGGATTATTTTATCAATAATAATCCTGCAAGCGACTATAGAATTAGACACAATTTTAAAACTCTTTTAACTCAACACCGTAAGACGAGAGTGAAAAGGAACAAAACCGTGCGCACCCCTGCGAGGTGGGAACTTTAGTTTAAAAAAAAAGGAGAGAGAGGGAGATGTTGGATGAGGCTCCCCGGCCGGTCAGATCCACTCACCGTGCTCGGAGATCACCCCGGTCAACGCGGGATCCTCGTCCGACTTCAGGTGCTGCGGCTTGGCTTGCTTGCGTCGGGACATGCTGCTGGCGTCAGTGCGGGCGATGCTGCTGCTGCTGCGGCTGCGGCTGTTGCGGCTGCTGCGTTTGCGCTCCGAGATGTCTCCGCGTTGTGCGGATACATCAGCGGACTGCGACCGGATCGACGCGCAAAAAGTTCGCAAACAGTCTGGTGGCGGCGAGACGGGAGGGGGAAAAATGTGAAATTAGCCAGTGTTGCCGCTGCTGTTGCCGTGCGTCGGATTGCGCATGTCGGTATAATAATTATGATAGTGAATAATGCCCCGCGATTAATGGCACCGTGTGAAGGTGGGGAGGATTGGCTGGAGTCCAGCGGACGCGCATTGGATATGGTAATGAGGGACGGACTAAGCAATTAGCCGCTTCACTCTCAGACTTTATCCGTCTCTTTTTCTTTTTGCCATCCAGCCTCTCTTCCCCCCCAACAACACAACACAACACAACACGCCAAATCTCTTGTTATGGCCGGTTCACAGGGGGGTCTCCAGCGGGGAACGCCAGGCTCCTGTCCCCCTCTTCCTCCTCCTTCTCCTCCTCCTCCTTCTTTCTCTAAGCGCACTGACTCGCAAGTGCTAAGCTTCACCGGCGCGTTTTCTTCACCAAATGTCTCTCATCTTCATCATCTTGACCTTTTACGATCCCACCTCTGCTTCTCGGCTTCGGAGAGCGTCCTCTCACCAGAGTCTGGCTCCAGATCTGGGCTCAGTTCTCTCGATCTCTCTCTCTCTCTCTCTCTCTCTCTCTCTCTCTCTCTCTCGCTCCCTCACTCTCTCTCGGTAACTTCTTTCGTGCGAAGCTGAACACGTACCTCCTCTTGTGAAGTGGACTCAAAAAAGAAGCGACGCTTTACAGTCTCTGGGATGTTTCAGGCGCTTTAAAGTTTTCAATTGATGGACATCTTCCCGGGTAAAAGTAGGTGTTATTTGATTTGATACGCGGCAGCAGGGAAGCAGGCAGGACGAGTTAAGTTGCTGACAATGGCAATAAATTGTTACCGTGTTGTTTTTAGTTTTTTTTTTTTTTGTTTTAGTTTCTAATGGCGCAGCTGCGCTCTCCAAACTTTGAAGGCACGTCGTCCGGGTGAGCGGCGCTGCGTTAAGCAGCAAGTCCTCCTCTTGGTACGATTGTCAGCAGTGTGATGAGGGGAGGGAAAAAAGTCCGGCACGGAGAAGTCGCCTCGGTGTTTCTGATCGCAATGAAGTTCCTCTCATACTCCACCCTCCTCCTCTCGCCGTGTTTTAGCTCCCGGTTGCGCTCTCGCTTCAGTGCGCTCTCAAAAAAAAAAAAAAGAGGAAAAAAAAGTGGCTTCTTTACTGAGATAGGTGACCAAACACAACACAGTTTGTTTCCCCGAATGAAAGCGTCTCTCTGTGTTTCTTCCCCGCACTCAGCTTGCGGGATCGTATCGACGAACCAACTTTGAAGTTATCTTCTGGCAGCCCCGCCAGGCAGTGTCGGTGTTTCGCGGTTGGGCATGGCTCTGTGTGTGTGGGGAGAAACTGCGCTGTGTGTGAGAGTCAACCCCCAAGCAGGGGTTCAGCCCATTGCTTTCAGCCACCACTAGGATGTACCACCACGTTACTGTTCAGTGGATCGTCCTCACACACTCCACTGTCAACTCCCAGCATTGTTGACCTCCCACCATAGAATAGCCCACCTGTAACGGATAGGGTGTCATATTAATATCGTTTTATTTTAAAGAGGAAAAACATTGTTCGTGCTTCTTCAGTCGGGCCTCAATCACAACAAACTTTAGGATGTTTTTACGCACGGATGAAGATGAATATAAAACACAAGGATAGCCTATTCAAACACAATAGTAACAAATAACATTATAATAGTTATCTCAACGGTCTCATGCGTTCAGACTAAAGATGTGAAAGAACACCATGTGCGCATTGGTAGGCGCACACTGTGCCACTGAATAAACACATTAACCCTTTGCTAATTGTTATTTGCATTCAAATGTGCGGCCGCATGGTATGGTGGGTAAAGGATTCAGAGGATTAGGCTGTGCGACAAAGAGGAGAGTGGCATGTAAATAGAGGGAAGACATATATTTCACTCAATGCCTCGAATTGCAACGTGAAAAGGAAATTAATATTAATTATTCATATAATAAATTTTTTTTTCATATTTGATGATTTATCAAGATACGTTTTAAAATGTTAAAAAAAAAAAAATCACTCGTTTGAATCTTGACGTGAACCTTCCGGTATTCGCGGATTTGTTAGAATAAATGTCTTTTCACTTGGATGAGGGGTTTTCTCTGCTTCTCCAGTGAAGGGGGGTTGGTGGAGTGTGTGTGTGTGTGTGTGTGTGTGTTTGTGTGGGGGGGGGGGGGGGGGGGGGGGTCAGTTGCAGCTTCCCCCTTCTTCCCTCCCGTCTGTTTGACTTGTCTATTCCCCTGTGTCCACCTCATATGAGAGACAAATCTGTTGACAACAAGGTCGTCCTGTGCGCAAACTTTTCCTTTTTTTCCCCCTCTTCCTTCTCTTTCCATCATCCCCTCTTTGAAGTTATGTCCAAAAGGCCTGTTATTATCTGGTATTAATAGATGCAGCCCCAGGAAGACAAAATCAGCTATTGATAATTGCAAGGAGTATACGGCAGCTACTGTATCGATCGGCGTGTCCTCCACTCCCCTGGTACCGAGAGATAAGGAGACACACTCTTTAGAGCAATATAATTTCTTTTGACCTATCTGCTTGGTACAGACTTATGATGAATAGCCAGAGTGGCTGAAGTCCTTTATCACCAAAGTTACCCCCTTGATATAATATTGATTCTTTATAACTAGCTCGCCACACAAAAATCAAACTGTCCACTTGGCCATCATCATCATCAATATCATCACAAAGGCAGAGGAATGAAGATCCCTGCGCCTCTGAAGGCGAGCCTTTACAATCTCCTCTGTAGGCCTAATCTTTATTTTGCTGATGATGAAAGGAGAGGGGGAAACGAGGCAAGGTGCCATTTAAGACGAGGTGCCATTTAATCCGGTATACACTACACACACGCGCGCGCGCGCACACACACACAAACACTTACACGTGCTCAGAGGGAAAGAGGGGAGGGGGATTCACACATGGGGTGGCCAAACAGTTTGGACTTCTGGGGAAGTGATTCATTTGATGATTTTTTTTTTTTAAAGGCGATTTCTGTAACATTCCTGGATAAATTGCGCATAAATACTGATCTTTGAATTTTGTACATCTCCACCGGACAGTGGATGAAAGAAAGGGAAGGGGGAGGTGGGGTATTCTGCCCCTAAAGGAGCCATTAAAGGGCTATGAATTTGGAAGAGCTAAATGCCATATAACGCCAAATAAATCGCACTTTAATTGACTGCAGTGGAAAAAAGTAAGGGGGGAAAAAAAAGAGAGAGAAGGAGAAAAAAAAAAGGGAGCGTTTGTTTTACGATCCTGCGGATGCCGGATGCGCCTCAGAGGTATCCTTTAACCTTATAGCACGGGCTGTTTTTTGCTGCATAGCTGGAGCCCCATAGAGGCTATTACAACGGGGCCACTCTCTCCATTCACCGAGCGAAGGGGAGCGCTGCTGCTGCTGCTGCTGCTGCTGTCAGAGGGAGGAGGAGGAGGGGGAGGGAGTAACGTGTAATCACCCAAACACCGCTTTTTTTTTTCTTTTTTTTTTTACCCATTTCACCCCCTCTGGATCTGTGTCGCAAGGTAAGAAAAAAAAGGGCTACTTGGCTTCTAAGAGCCTACCGGCCCTCTTCTGCATCATAAAGTGCATCGGAAGACTTCTGTAACAACTCCTCTCTTCCTCTCTGCTCCCCACAGCCTGCAGGCTGCCGCCAGGCTATCTGTCTCTCACTGCGGATACCGTGACGGGAGGCCCGCACCGACAGGAAGACACCGAGAGGTAAATAAATGACGGCCGGAGTTTAGATTTTTCACTTCTTTTTTTTTTTTTTTCCTTCACCCCCCCCCTCTTGTCGCTGTGCGTCATTGCGCAATAAGAAGACGCGCAAACCTCTCCGTTTGACACCGACACATTTAATGTGGCTTGGATCAGGAAACGTGCCGAAGTGGCGCAGACTGAATAGGAAAAAAAAAAAGAAAATCCCGGTGTACCTCGTGTCAGCGTCCAATCAGACGACTTTGCGCCGCCGCAACTGGTGCCAAGACGCGTCTCCACACACACATACACACACACACGCACACACCGCAGGCTACGGCAGCAGCCTATGGCAGCCTATGGCACACACCCGAGGCTTCATTCTACACCAATCACAGGCCGCGTGCAACTTTTCCTCTCTGCCACTGAATGATGCGCATGTCAGAGTGTCTAGAACACTGATCGCAACAACACGCCTGCTTAGAATTGTGTTTTTTATATACACATTTGTTTAGATCCATGCGGATTTTCGTGTTGTAATATACTTTTAACAGTCTGATCCGTTCATTTGAAACATTTGTTGCAATGTTGTGACTGTTACTGAAAAAATGACACATTTTTCACATAATTAATAACATTAATATTTCAATCATAGTTGCATTAATTCTTAGTGAATATCACTGTCTATGTTTGCTGCTTAGGATTTGTGTTAGATTGAAGTATAAAAATATTTAGAAGTAATTTTAAAGTTTGAAGTGTTTGTGATATTATTACCAGGTCTACCTATATATTCAGTGGTATTCATTCAATTGTGAAAAATGTGAAAATAGGATGTTTTTGGAGTTTAGGTTGTGACACTGACAGTTTCCTGAAGCACTGGATTGTTTTTATTTGGTAAAAGGGGATTGTGCAAAGCCTCTTTAAAGTGTTTGCAGTCTTATTTGACACTACATGCATCAGCAGTGCAGATTTATTAATGCTTTTTTATTTTTTATTTTTTTTATTTTGTACCATTGTTCTTTCGCTTCACTATCACACGTCCATTAGTTAAACTATTACAATACACACGAGCACACACACACACACAAACACAAACACAATTTGATACATAATTGTGGACATCATGCATAAGTAATGACCATTGTAGCTGGGACTCTACTAAGTGGTAACTGGCTGTGATCCTGCGCTGAAAGGAAAAAAAAATAAAAAATGTTTCTCCCACACATTGCTCACAGACTCGGAGATTAGGAGGCATTTGAATCCATCTTGAGTGGAAACCAGCCTCAAACCTGCCGCCATCATATCGGGACCTGCTCATCTCGCCTCAGCGGAGGCGAGCCCAGATAAAATGTGACACACAGCTCGTACCTGAGATGAGTAAAATGTGATCTGACTGCTCCAATCGGGGGGCCCTAATTGAAATGAATTGAATTAAGCCATTTCTTCTGCTACTGTAATTAAATTAGTAGCCGCGGCGTAATTGGACATCGAGTTGGCACTTGAGAGGAGATGACAAAATGCTCATTGCTGCCACCAAAGGACCACGTGTCAAATTCAGTGTGAAAGGCAGCGCACCAAACGCTGTCTGACACACTGACAAGGGCTGCCGCTTCGCTGCGAGTGTCCACAAACAAAACCCTCTCAGATTATCTGGCAGGCGGAGACACGCTGCCCGATGCCAAGGGAAAATATGAGATTTGCATGCATGGAAATGAAGCTAACTAAGTGTGAAAATAAGCATATTTTCTGAATGGAGATGTCAGAAATGAGACTTTTATAGCCAGTAATTGAAATTCCTAAATGAACAGACATTATGCTGTGGCTTTGACAGTTCTTAGAGGATTTGAAATAAACCTATAAGAACTGTAGGTTTCTTCATTATTGGCTATGTAACTCCAGATTTGACCGTTTTGAAGTGAGACGAGTTGCATTCTCAGCAATGGTGACAAAACCGCTGTTTCTAATACGTCTATGTAAAGATTAGAGCGAGCACATCATCATTACGCTTTTAAGGTCTGAATCGCAGAGCCCTCTATCAAATATCTGTGGTATCAGTTCGGAAGTTAAGGGGCAGAGCTTTTACTGCTCCGAGGCCTTGGTCATCTTCTGGCTCTAATGCCATTTCCAAGAACAATGAGCAGAAAAGGGCTAAAGCCGCGCTGATGACACTTAATCTCATTGGAATTCCTTGTCAGGTTTGACCTTGGAAAGATATTAGCCACCCGACAAGTGACTGTGTGCGTGTGTGTGTGTATGTGTGTGTGTGTGTGTGTGTGTGTGTGTGTGTGTGTGTGTGTGTGTGTGTGTGTGTGTGTATGTGTGTGTGTGTGTGAGAGGGGAGGGGTGCCTGTTAGTGCTTGTAAGTTGCTGTTTTGTGTGTTATATGTCTTAGCGATTAGAAGAGCTGTAGATACATTTCAGGATCACGACTGTCGCTCTGGATGTATTTGGAGGCGCAGCAGTCCTGATGTTCCTGGTAGGAAGGGTCTGCAGACGGAGGCAGAGAGAGCGAGAGAGAGAGAGCGAGAGGAATGGGAGAGAGCAGCCACACCAGTGGGCTGCAGGGATGTGCGGCCCGGCGATATGTGTGCCACAGTGTCTGTTCAATAGAGGCCTTTGAATTTTTAAACAGCATCAGTTACTTCACACTGTCATTGTTTTGGCACCATTTGCCTTTCTTAATCCTGCTAAGTGCATATCTACGCTGTCGTACAGTGTGGAGGTGTGTGCGTGATGGTGCGCGTGCAAAAACCCATCGAGAGAGAGAGAGAGAGAGAGAGAGAGAGAGAGAGAGAGAGAGAGAGGGGATTCGTGTTGCATCACAGTTCAAACCTTGGAGAAATTAGCGGCACAGAGCTGCGACCACTGCGCAGCGATTAGCTCGCCATTAGCAGTGCGAGCGTGTGCGTGCGCAGGCGTTTGTTAAAAAAAATAAAAAGCATAAAGTGAGAAAACAAAGGAGAAAGACACTAACATTCGGTATTCATGCGACGCGTCTGATGTTTTTTTTTTGTTTTTTTTTAAGTCTTTTTTTTAAACAAATGCAGCATCTCGCTAAGTTCAGGAGCGAGTGTGTTTCTGCATTTCGCCTCCATTCACCCGGCACTATCTGCTCTGGCATCGGTTTGATGGAGCCGTTCCCACCACAAGGATGCATACAATACGAACGAGGTGAGGTCGATTGCAAAAGGCCTGCGAGCTTTAAAAGCAGCAATTAGAGCCAAAGTGGTACCTGCCTCGCCGAGCCGGCGTGCAAAGCAGAGGTGGCGTGAAAACATTGGTAGTGAGTTTGACCCAGAATGTGAAGAAACAACCCGGACTGCTGAATTCATCGACTTATTTGCAGATCTCAATTCAAGCAAAATGAATGCGAAGTAACACTTTACATTGGGTCACTGAAGGAAGAAATGAGCATTTCTATACTATGTAAAAAAAAAAAAAAAAAAACCCACTGTTACCTTCTGTTATACTGTAATTAATATAATGAACGTGATATACGTGATTTAAAAAAGTGTTATTATACAAAGCCATAATCATAGGTCACCAGATAGCTTAAGTAAAAGCCTTTAATTGGCACAAATGCCATGTATTACCTATGTATCAGCTTCTGAAATTAAGATAATTCAGCACAATATGTCGACCAGATGGAGGCTGTTTATCCCTCCACACCCTGAGGTAAATGGCACCGGTGTGAGGGCCTGTTCTTGGCTTCAAAAGTACAATACATTACATTTTATCTTAAGATATGAGGTTGAAACAGAAACAAGGGACTCCATCGTTGTGGGACATTTCATGTAAGAAATACATAAGATCAGGGTCCCGCTGTGAATAAACAGGGAGAAAACACACCTCCCTTCTCCAGCTTGTTGTGTCTGTAGCGCTGTTTATAATGTAGTAGAATAAATACGGTGGAAAAAGTATAAAAGTATGAATTTTTTGGGGGGGGGGGGGGTACAAATTCGTATATTCTCTCATACACAATCCGTTTGTGTGAAGACGAGAAGTTCCTCTTCAGACACGGGCAACAAAGCTTGTGAGACCGGGCGAGAGAAAAAGTGTGTGGGGAAATCTAAACGTCCCTCAATTTACAGTAGTGGATGCGGCGGTATGTCAACAGAGCTTCAGCCTTTCTCTCTTTCTGTCGGCGTCTCCAGGGAGAAATATTTTCACAGGGAACCCTTCCTCTGTGCCGTTCCTATAGTCCTCCGTCTTTGTCCCCGCACTGGCTTATTTATGGTAACCCGCTAATGAGCTATACGGTCTTTTGTAGAGGGAGACAGCATGTGTAAACATTTAGATTTTTTTTCTCTCTCTCTCTCTCTCTCTCTCTCTCTCTCTCTCTCTCTCTCTCTCTCTCTCTCTCTCTCTCTCTCTCTCTCTCTCTCTCTCTCTCTCCCTCTCCCCCTCTTCCTCCCAAGTACAAGGCGAGATCAGCCAAATTAAAAGGCACCAAGTGAAATGAAATCACGGAGCAACCCAACACCTGATCAAATACAAGGTTACCCATGCAGTGTTTTGTGTTTTGCCGTGTTAATGCCCTGTGTTGCTATCAGTCTGCCGTGTGTTTTGGAGCACTGCCAGCCAAGTGGAGGAAGAGCACCTATTTTGTGGAGAGGTAATTGCTACACAGTAGCCTCTGATTGCCAGGATCTTTCACTGGGAGCGGCCACGGCTCCTCCACCACCACCACCACCCACCACCCCACCCCCCCCCAATTCTCTCTTTTATTTATTTATTTCCTTTCCCCCCCCTTCTTCTTTTTTTCCCGCTCGCACCGACAGCCTGATTACAAATCATCTTATTGATTTGATGAGTGCAAGATGTTTGCTAATAACTGTTCTCATACCATCTGTTAATCTTTGTTGTGATTAAAGAGGTAATCCCAATACCCCATTATTCCCAATGACAAAAGGAGGGGTGGGGGGGTGGGGGGGGGGGGGGGGGGGGGGGGTCGTTCTCTTACACAAGCTTTTCGTCCCTCACAGGCCAGGAAGGGCTTGGAAGTGAAGAGGAAGGATATCAGTGATCTCCGAATGCAATTGAGAAATCTGCTCCACCTTCCACATCACAAAAAAAAAAAAAAAAAAGAAAGAAAGAGAGAGAGAACGAGAGAGAAAGAGAATTACACCTTTGCTAAAAATCCATTACCTCGTATAATCACGCAAAATGATTTTTCCTAAATATGATAATAAATCACCGGCTGGATCAATAGCCTGCAGACCAACTGCTGTGCCCTGATAACGTATCAATCAATATTTAGTATTTAGATTTTAATTAATACCTCTGCGAGGCTCGGAGCCCCGTTCACGCTCAGAGAAATATAATCTGTGATAAAAAAAAAAATAAAAAAATTGGAGCGAAATAAAGAAAGTGATAAAAACGCCTTCTTGTTAGCATTCCGCAGTTGTTCCTCATATCTGTCATTGATCAGTCAATTGCTTAGTGGTGATTAAGGAGCCTTCAAAATCAAGCTTCTCGTGTGTGTGTGTGTGTGTGTGTGTGTGTGTGTGTGTGTGTGTGTGTGTGTGTGTGTGTGTGTGTGTGTGTGTGTGTGTGTGTGTGTGTGTGTGTGTGTGTGTGTGTGTGTGTGTGTGTGTGTGTGTGTGTGTGTGTGTGTGTGTGTGTTGCATAGGGGAGGTATGGATGTGTGTTTACATGGCAACATACTCATCGATCATGCTCTGCAGGGCTGGGCTAAGCTTCAGAAGCACCTGCTGCAAACTGTGCATACAGAAGATCGCACAATCATGTGTTGGATTACAAGTGAGACGGCGTCACACGTCACAAAGGAAGCTCGCATTGATCGCAACATCCACATTTGAAGGAGCTGCTTATATTGTTTTGTCTTACTTCGTTTGACTGTGCACCAGCTCCAAGTGTCCTAATGAGTGCTACATGATGTATTTGGAATTATCGCAATATCAACATGCAGAATTCAAGTGTTTATTCAAGATTTTATGTTTCCAGGCTCTCATGTGCACCATATTCGCAACGAAGGAATTTTACACATTAAAGAAGAGTACACTCAATCAGGCCAAGGTTTATTTTCTAATAACAGTAGCGATTTGTGCTCATGGCTGCACCACACAGTGCAGATTTTGTTTGTTTCTGAACCATGTAATGCAAAACCAAAATGACGGAATGTTGATGAAATGAGAAAATTTACATTTATTGCGATTGATTCACATAAATCTGACGATTAACTCACAAAAACATTTCAATTGATCGACAGCCCTGCTTAAACTGCACCTGGTGGTCAAGTCAGGAGCAGAAAAATCAACAAAAATTATACACAAGCCACAAAACCGGTGTAAATCAGGCAAAAAATATATGTAAAATAAAATCTCAAGTCATCAACGTCATCTATGTAGGTGTCTGTAAAGGAATTATATGATATATTAGAATTGTATTTTAAGACAAGTCATATTTTGATCACAATACCGGATATTATCACATGTTCCCCTAAAGTCATTCATCCCTCCTTTACATCCACTAAACAAAATACAGTTTACCATGAAAACAAACAAACAGTGTCAAAATTGAACGATAGAATATATAAATACATAAAAGCTACAAGTGCATAAACACTCAAGGGCATAAAAATACACAGAGAACTGACGATCTACACAAATACACAAATACTGAGGAACTGATCTACGAAAGATTTCCACGTATAAAAATGGTTGCCTGATACAAATGTAGGAGCTGATCTGAACTGAGAAGCACATCACAGGCGTGAGTTCATGGTCGTGTACTGCGGGGGTGTCCAATGTACGGAGGTCCGGCCCGCCAGAGAGTCTCAAACCCGTCTGCAAAAAAAAGTATTATGAACTGCAGTGTATTTATTCAACCACCAGGGGTGCACTTTAGTTTACGTTATGCGGCGAAGCAGGATTATTACACACGTAGAGATGTGCGCATGTTAAAGATAATTCCTACAATTTGACAAGTTATTGTAGTCATAATATAAACTAGCCTCATATATTGTTTGTTTAGTTCCAGCTACATGTGGCCAAATGTTTTTAGCCTTTGAAGATGTAAATGGTGTTATTAAAAAACATCCACTTTGATTTGTAATGGTGAAGTGAGGGATGCTGTTGTTGTTCTTTTATTCAAAGTTTAGGTTTCTCATGTGTCGTGAAAGGATAGCTCATTACATGTGAACATCTCAATGATACTTTGCTGCACTCAAACAAAGACAGAGATTTAGATTTCTAGTTATTTATAGATTATATTGATATCATTCACTGGTCCGGCTCCTTTGAGGCTAAATGATGCTCTATGTGGCCCCCGAAGTAAAATGAGTGTAGTGAGTCTTTTCCTCCCGATGGCTCGACACGACACTTTTGTTTGTGGGCTTCATTTTGAGATATCTTTGATTTCAAGAGTTTCTGTGTTCTACTTGAAACGTTGACTTTATGGCTGACTTGTCTTCACCAACTTGTCCAATTAAATATTTATTCTGTTTGTGGAGACTGCGATTGAACACAGAAGGGATACGATTACCAGCGGATCTGCCTCCTATCAACAGTTTAATCACACCCAAACCTAATTTGAGAATAACACCGCGAGTTGTCACTCATCGAATCACCTTCGGAAGGCACGCAACAGAGGAAGTGCAGTCTTTTTTCACGAGCGTGCGTAATGCAGACCCTCAGTAAGTCACTGTTGAGCTTAGATTTGAAAAGAGCTTGGTCAGAAGTCGTCCCATCAAACAAACACGTATGAAAAAATGATCAAAAACAGGAAAGTAAAGAAACTCTCCGGTCAAATTAGAGGCAAAAGTGAAAGACGACAGCAGCTGCTTGTATTATTCACAAATATACCGTCATCACAAGGATCTATATGATCACCTGAATTTGTGCAGCCCTCGCTGTAATCCTAATCTATGAGCTCACTGCATCAGATTTACGTCATATGGCGACTGAAATCACTTGATTAGCCGCTTCCGTGAACCCCTCTGCAGAGTACAGTCGAAGCCCGGCAATTAATTGGCTGTTGTGCACCTCTTACAGGAACACTTAGGCAAATAGTTTCAGATTGATGCATTCAAGTCATTGCGTCTTGACTGTGCACGCGATGGCCTGCCTGTAATCTCCCCTCCAGGTTTTAAGTGTTAAACACAGGACTGCCAACCGCTTTTTTTTTTTCAATTGGATTGACTCTTGTGCCATTTCTAATTGGAACGCTCGATCGAGAGATTAAAATCGATAAATATAGCAACAGACGGGCGGAGACTGACCGTCAGGAGCTGCATGGCTAATACAAGATTAATAAGACACATTGATAAATAGGATTCAGCCTTAATCCCCCTTTGAACATTTGACTTGTAATCCGTTGACCTGCTTGTTTCTACGCTCACAGATCACAAGCGTTACTTTGATTCGGCATTGTTTTGAATCAGCGAGTAATTATATGACGCGAAGTGAAGCTTTACAGTATTTTTTGGCCGGTCAGGAAGTACGGAGCCCGCGGCTTTTCTCATGTGGTTCCTACATTAGTATTATGTTGCATTTGAAGAGCAGACTGAAGGGCTGCGAGCAGGCTGTTTTGGCCGAAGGCCGCGGCGGGTGCATGGAAAGTGGAGCCCTGATGTGAACCGTCGGGGCATGTGCGTGTTGCTCTGGGTTAGGGCTGGATTTAAGTGTCTCAAGGCTGTCTGCTGTCTAACCCGGGTCAACAGGATATCTGGCCACGGCCAAAGTGACGGCCCCCCGGGAGGCCACCGGTGTTTCTTTTTAAGCCGATCCCCTGACACACAAACAGTTCTCACACAGGTGGAAAGCGACCAAACACACTTTTTTTTTTCTCCCCCCCCCCGCCTCGGTGTTTTGTTGAGTCACATCAGAAACCGAGACCCATCTTCCACTGGCACAGAGAAATCTGTTCACCAGGTCCCTACACAAACTGACTACACAAATATCAGCTTAGCTCTGTGATAAAGCTCACACACCATGAGACCGGCCTGGATTGGCCAATCCCCTATTAATCCCTGCTTACTTGTTGGGTGGACAAGGTGCCAAAGGGGCCCTGTGTGAGGGCTGGCATGGGGTGCGTACGCGAGCGCGGTGAGTCAGCTGTTGCTGGAATTACCGTAATTGAATTAGTACGTGTGGCCGTACACATTTGTGGCATGTGTAGGTGATGGCGTGCATCACTCGCAAATCGCTTGATATCATTAAATCCCAGCAGCATTGGCGTGATGATTTTGACAGCCTGTGTGCTGTTGTCGGTGCACTGTATGCTCGCAGCAACACTTGAGGGATGGTGTGCTTCACATGACCAGGCAGTGGCAGCTGCTAAACAAGTGAAATGAGGGTGGAAAGGCAGCGGCAAACTGATTTCCCTGAGAATTTATGGCCTTAATTTTGAGAAACACCAGCATTAGCAATACCTCTGCTGTAAGAGGTGTGAGGCCACTACTTGTCTTGGCTACCGGGCTGTAATTTACCTTGATTAAATATAGTCTAATTAAAGCTGTGCCAATGAATAATTTTATATTAACACTGTAATAAGGGAGAGGTGTCACTTGCAGTCATGAAGCCGCAAAGAATGATCACCAACTGTGCAGTTTACTTCATGTCTGCGTTGCATTTTACAGTCAGTGGATTTACAGATTCAGCTGAATGTCACTGCTCCCTTCTGGTTCAAACAGCGGAGGAATCTGTTGTGGTGGTAAAGAGGTTGTATCTGTGGCGGGCCGTCGGGGCCTGCAAGGCCTTCTCTGCAGGCCTGAGAAAACTATCTGAATTACAGACTGATGTTAGTTATGTTTTGTCCATGAATGCTTATTAGATCATTTCAAATGGTCTGTCTGCTTTTATTCTGGCTACACGAGTGTATATCTGTGACGCAACGGCTCTTTATGCTGCATCTCTGCATCATAACGTGGTTTTTATGGACATAATAAAGTTACTGAGCTGGTGGATTGATTCAGACCGAGCACTGCTGAAGGCCGAGGTCTGAAATGCACGGCCCGCTACTGGGTTATGTCTTGTTTGTTCGCAACTTTTGCACAACGATCAAAATAATACTTTTGTTGTTGTTGATTCTATTTGACTTTATTTCTGTATGAAAGAATACCAGAGTTATTTGGGAATTAAATGTTACGCTGGCCTGTAAATGTTGGAAAGCCTGTCTGAAGATTAGAGGGAATAGTAAGTAGTAAGACACCTCCAGTGTCTTGCTCAAGGACACTTTAAGACACGAAGGGGAAACAAACCACCAACCTTGCAACTGAAGGAAGACCAGCTCTGCCAAAGTGAGCCGTGGTCCCGAGATACAGTAAGGGATCTACTTCAAGAAGAACTGTGAGCGTTATGTTAAAGGGAACCAACCAAAGCAACATCAGCTGACCTGCGAGACAGAATTCAAGTAGCCAAATGAAGAATTTGTTAAAGTTGTTAAAGTCAAAGAATAAACCCACTAAACCAGATTGTGTACACATTCGAGCTGATCTCCATTTATCACCATTTTACGTCATGCGATATGAGAAATATGACGACGGAAGACGTTTAGTATAAGATTACGAGGCCTGCTAATGTTTTGTTCGTGGTTGAATAGCCATCAGTACAATTTATAATATTAGTGAGGGCTAATCTCCTCTGAAGTCATTCTTTGTGTGTTTTTCTGGGCTTATTTGACATCTTTAAAGCCCCATTTATAACATTTCAGATTAAAACACATCAGTTGTGTTTTTGTTTCACAAAAGTGTTGCGTTTACACAACAGCTTAAAAAACAATGTCCGAACAATACAGTATAAACATTAAACGCAGGCTGTCGGATCATTTTTCGAAAAGTTCCACCTGAGCAGGCATTTTCAAAAAGTTGCGTTTTCAATGGCTCCGAGCACCGTTGCTATATAAAGGGACAGAAAACATGAAAGTTTCAACAAATGTTTCCCATTTAGTTGAAAACGTCGTTATGCGCTATGCTAATGGTAGCCTCAATTTGACGAGCTATGCAAAAAAGGTCAGATGTATCTGAGGAGCAGAGATAAAGTGAATTATATATTTAAAACGCGACACACACCTTGTCTGGCTGATGATCCTATTTTTAAGTCTATTTAAAGAATCGAAGACTAAATCATCCCGTTTTGCATCCTATATTCTGAAAAAGAAAACTGACTCGCTAACATTACAGGTTCACACGCGAATGCAAAGAATTTGTATTTATGCGAGTCACCTGAGATAAGAAAAAAACCAAAACGAAGAGTAATGGAAATAGCCGGTGGATCCTGGTCAAACGAGAGGAACGTCTGGCTAATGATTGTGTTTCCACATGCAATTTGTTTTGTCGCGTCATGCCTCTTTATCAGACCGCAATGCAACAACTCTTCTGTTATGTTCATTTATGTTATTTTACTTATGCGTCAGGCCCAGTTGAAAAATCAAGATTAAAAGCAACGAGAAAACCAATAAAAAAGCGGTGAAATGGAGAGATTGAAATCGCGCCGAAGCACGGGATGAAGATGGTGGGTGGAGGAGGATGATGGACAGTTGTGGAGACAGGGTTGTTAGTTTATGTAGGCTGCGGGCTGAGTCGACTGGAAAATTTTGATCACTTTAATTTACTATATCCAGCATTGCTTCTCCCCCTGTCCAGCACTTTTATCAAGCCCTGTGAGCCCGTATTGATTTTTTTATTTTCTGCCCAGGATAAGAAGACAGAGAGTTAGGGAGCCCTGGTGAATGGAGAACTTTCCTCAGATTGCTGCTATTCTCCAGCTTATTGCATCCTGTCGTTTGTAGTTTCAGATGATGTCCAGTACGCCACGGCTGCTCCAGCCAATAAACAAGGTGACTAACAATGGAAGAGGGCCAGGAATGAAGAGAGGGAGACAGGCTAAACCACCACGCCGCACACAGATAGAATACAAGGGCGGAAGAGGACATTTTATAGCCAGAATTCGCCTTTGTTTTAAAGCTATAGCTTTTTCCTTTTTTCCTTTATTTTTTTTTTTAACATGTTTGAACTAAATAATTGTGTTTTTTTTTTTTTTTTTTGCCATTTTTGAAACAGTTGTAAGGGACAAACTCCAACAAACCTAGTTTTATGTCTGGTTTGGGGGTTTGTTTTCAGTTTATCATTATGTGAAGTCCTTTGACATACAGAGAACTGGTTAAAGTCTAACGTCACTCATTTTTTAAAGCTTTTTTTTATAGCTCAGAGGGATATATATGTATATATATATATATAAGTCAAGTATATAGCAGGTTACATACAACAACAAAAAGACAAAACAGTAACAGTAACAGCAATAACATTAAAGGTTAATATATATACTTTAAAAAAAAATTATGTATATCACTATAAACAAAACACTTCTAATTTTAAAATCTATAAAAAAGTATATACACATTTCAAGGCACAGTAATTTAAAGTGATTTGACACGGAAGAAAACAGTTGTAAAGTACATAAGGTGCATAAAGCAAGAAGTACATCTTGGTTGAATTTTTGACTTTTCAATACTTATAATGTATTAAAGACATTTGTTAAAGGGCGACAGCTCAAGGAATTTCCATTGAATTTAAAAGCGCTAAGTGTCTGTACTCGCTCCACCTGAAACATTTTTCATGATCTTGCATCTTATGTCGTGTGCTTCACATCAATACAAGTGGTGGGACTGGATTTGAGAAAATAAAATAAATAAAATTACCCGGTCTGTGCTTGAGTTTGTCAAAGATATCCTTGAATTTGAATTTGTATTAGATGGAAACACACAAACATAAACAGAATAAGACTTTGTTCTCAGTCATCCTGGCCAGGCTTTATGTCCCAGACAATATCTCATGTACTGTCGCTCACAGTATCGATTGTTATTGGTCACGAGGTGAGCTTATACATTAAATCTCATCTCTATAATACAAGAGGCACATTTTAAACTCAACCAATTTTATTGTTTGAATATAGAAGTGCTTAACTAAAATTAAGGTGAAACCAAAGACTTTTTTTTCTGTTGTTGCATACTTTGCACACGGCCGTACTCTTATCCACGCTTCCATCTCACAGGTTTTGAACAAAATTCTTCCATTCACCTGGTTTTCCATTCACCTGACTCGGTCTCTGTGGACATTTCTAAAATGCTGATACTGCATATACACACCGTGACCGTGATAAATAGTTCTTCTGCACATGTGTGAGTAGATGGACAATAACAATAAGAGGTGTCATACCTCCCAGTTCGTATTCTCCTGGGACTTAGATGTTTGTCACCCATAATAATCCAACTTCGTTGTCTGTCCATATTGATGTTCACGCACTCCCATTGTTAATGTTTATAGCGCAGCATTGCCTGCATGTATGTGTGTGTGTGCGTGTTCATTATGAAAACAAACAACAGCATCCACTAGTGGCCCGACATGCTAACTACATCGTTTTCAGTGTTTCTGCCATTTCTCTGTAAACGGACATCGTTTCCGAGAACATGTTCGTCTAAACCTGAAACTTTTTAAAAACGAAAACGCAGAAAGTATGCGTGAAGAGGCATTTGGCGTGTTTGCCTCATGAATATGGGAATATCATACACTGGGAGGAGTTTGTACGTATAGATTATCATACAACTACTACGATGCTACTACTTATTTATCTATGACGGCTTGGTTATCGTCCATCTGTGTTCGAAAAGGAGGCGCAGCCTTCAGCTGTTGTGATGAGAGGCTTTTCCTCGACTGGCTCTCTATGACTTTTATTTGTTATCTTTGCTTTGGTTTTCTGAAAGATCGTTTCCCATACTGCGTTTTTTTTTTCTACCCCCTTTTTGACAAGTTCAAATTTGCTGTACCTCAATGTTAGAGCAAAACGGCATTCCGTGGTGAATGCAAGTGAACAGAGACCGACACAATCCAGTTTGTACCAGATTGTTCTAGTTTAAAGAGGTGTACTGTAAATGCACGTGAATGGTCCTGTTTGTGCGTGATGTCACGCAGAGTGCTATTCTAATTGCAAAGTGCACACAACATCTTTTTTTTTTAAAGCATACAGTTCATGCAGATTGTGATGCAGAATCTTAATAAATCAGGCCTCGTGTATTTAAATCTAATAATCTTTTCCTGCTTATTTCTCTTTTATATGGTTTCCGTCACAACTTTTTTTTAAAGAAAAAGTGATTTTCCCTCCTTTCCGTTGTGTTTTGTCTCCATCCCGCACTGTTTTCATAGAGCAACCATGTTTGAATTAAAATTCCAGGACTAAAGGCAAGAATACTATTTAACTTTTTTTTTTTTTTTTTGTATATTCCTTCTATTGGTTCATGCGAGCCTCCCTGAGCAAAATTAATTATCACCTTTGCCCCAAAGAAAATGCAATTAAAAAGTAGAGGTAATGGTTTTTTTTTTTCTTTCCTCCAAAATGAAATGGGACAATAGTTCCGTCCCCAATTTATTGCTCTTCGTCTTTATTTTTGTGATAATGTCAGACAATCACGATGCATGAAATCTTGTATTTTTCTTCCGTCGTTCCTTTCTCACGGCTGTTTTTGCATTTTTTGAATGTTGGGGTGTGAAGTGTGTGTGTGCGAGAGAGAGAGCGAGAAAGAGGGAGGGAGGGAGGGAGGGAGGGAGAGAGAGATTAGTGACAGTCTGATAAAAGATGTCTCTAAAACCCTAATTAAAATTGAATACCCCTGCAAATGCAAAGCAACATGCAATCTGCAGGTATTTCATTTAGAGCAACTATCTCAGTGCGAGGCTGTTTTTTTTTTTTTTTTTTTTTTTTTTTTAATGTCTTTCTTCATTGCACACAAATAGCCGTCCTACCCGTTCCTTTTATTTTTCGCACGTTTCACGTCTGCCGCTGCCTTTGTCAAACCTCACAAGTCTGCCCTCCTCTACCTCCCTTGATGTCAAGTGGAATGACAAAATCAAAATCAAACTGAAGTACCCAGAGTGTGTCACTTTTTCAAGGTTCAGCCCATTAAACGGAGTGAAAAAAGAAAAAAGAAAAAAAAAAACAGCTTTTCATGGAAACTGTGAAACCTCAACATGAAGTTTTTTTTGTGTCTTTCGATAAAGAAAGTCAGCTCATGAATGAGCTGAGCTTCATGCTTTTTCTTTTTTTAATCTTGACCCTGGTAACGTCTTATTATTGCCATTTTATGAAGCTGGCATGATTCATTTAGTTGCAGAAATTGAGTCAATTCACTGTCGCTGTCGCTGCTGCTGCTGCGTTTGCACTTTCTAAATCCTGCCGTCGTCCTCTCGTTACATCACTCGAACCTGAGGCCGGGCCCGTCTGCTCGCTCTTTGAACGTCTCCCGCAGTAAAACGAGAAGAGCGACTGCACTGTACAGCGGAAAAAGCCTGTTTGAGATTTGACCTGTGTGGTGGCTGCTGAAGCACTTTCACTTCCTACTGTCTGGACTCTTGACTGCCCGCCATGTGAGCTCACTTCAGAGAAACACACACACACACACACACACACACACACACACACACACACACACACACACACACACACACACACACACACACACACACACACACACACACACACACACACACACACACACACACACACACAGGTCACATGAATATCAGTTCATGTTATTGTAACTATATGACACCAGATAGTATTTAGAGTTAAAAAGTCACATTTTTTTCGTTAAATCTTTTTTCTCCCACGCTTTTCTGTAATTGTAATTTTTTTCTTAATGCAATTTTGCACATTTAACTCGGCTCCTTTCGTGACTATACATTGGAAGCTTTGGCTTTTTATGTATATTATTTAACATATGAAAGCAATTTAACTGACTTGGTTGAATTCATCTGTAAATATATGTGTGCATATGCGAATGAATGAATGAATGAATGAATGAATGAATGAATGAATGAATGAATGAATGGCTTATTTTTGGTCAAAGCTCAACACTCAATAAATATATATGCCAACAAGTCATTTTTAAACTTTAAATGACAAAGAGAAGAATGATAATGATATTCCCTATGTCTATGTCTGTGTATATGTATTAGTTTATGTATATGTATATGTACCTACACGGACTTCAGTTCATCGCATAATATATCACTCTAAATGTGAGTTTCACGTTGACAAACTAACCATTTAAACTAACTGTTGAATTAAAGTTCCTTCACTTCTAATCTTGAATCAACACAATCGTTTCTCTCTGTATTTCTAGTCAACATATGTGGAATAAGCAATTAAGAAGACACAAAATAGATTCTAAACTACTATATAAACTGAAGTTTTAAGACATTTTTGTTTAAAAAAAACGTTGTTTTTTTTACATGTCTGAACTGAATAGTTTTTGGTTTTCAGAATTTTGTGGCAAATGAAGAGAAGGAGAAATACCATCAAACCTATTCCCTGTGTAGTTTTGGGTTGATCTCAGTTTTAGACTATACAAAGTAAAGTAATGCGTGGAATATCTGATATTCCTCATTTCCCAATGCTTTTCAATTATTATTTTTTTTAATTTGACTAATACACAAAGTCTCATTTGCATGTGTGAATGTTACTAATTGAGTTTTTGAACATATGTAGCATATGTCACTCTAATAACGAGTTTCAGATCCAGATTTCAGATGATTTAATATAAATACCATCACTTAAGTAGTTAATGTTAATGTGCGCTTCTCCTGTGTCAGTCAGTTTCTTTCTTCAATGAAACAATGTCAATATTTTTGTCATTTAATCACAATTAAATGCACTTTTCTTTAGTATTTAAAGTTATTACATTCTTTTATTTGCAGAGCATGAACGCACAGTTCATCTCAGCGTCATTTGTTGCTGTTCAGTCAGTCCTTTGCAACCTGTGTAATGTGCATGTTGATGTTGCTATAATGATAAATTTGCACATTTTTGTGCAGCACAAGTTAAAGCCAAGCCTGAAAATGGTAAATGCATTCAGTAAAACTTGATTGGTAAAACTTCAAAATACATTAACTCTTTATCATTCAAGTGACCATATAAAGCTGTTTTTTTTTTCTTGTTTAGTTAAAAGTTCTTGTTCTTGTCAGTTAAACGTTAATAACGGTTACAAAACACACCAGAATCCTGAAAATGACTAATGTCTATGGTTTTTTTCTTTGTTTTTACAGGATATTAGTGCTTTGGAGTGTACAGGATGACACAACCAGATTGTGAACGTTTTTTTTAAGAACACCCAGTGAAGATTTTCTAACTGTGAGTTGTGATATACGTCCTCATTTTGGTCAGTCTTGTACTTTCCATAAGACTTTTAAAAAATAGCAATGGCATTTCTGAGTTTTTAATTCATTAAAATGTAAAAACCAAAGAAAACCTTTAAGACAAAAAACATTCAGTTGATACGTATTTCAACGAGTGCTTCATAAACTAGGGATCGAATCACTTTTCATGGATTTTCTATGAAAAAAAGTAGAAAACAAAGCAGCAGTTGGCAGCTCCGGTGTAAAAAAAACCCCAACTATTCCAGCATTCTTAAATATTGCATAAAAAAAAAAAAAAAAAAGCGTTACTCAAAGCTCACACCTATAATCATTTTTACTTGGCTGCCTGCCGGAAATGTCGAGGAAATTGCTCCAGCTCCAGCTACCGTTTAGTCATAAGGATATGGTCAATTTGGTGCACAGCCAAAGCCCCTGAGTCACTTTACTGTATGTCATTTTTTTTTTTTTTTCCCCTCATCCATTCCCAGAACACCAGTTGAATCATACAGCGAATAAATAATCCCCGCTGCAGCGGACTTTTAAAAGTGGTGAGCAATAAACATGTGTTTTTCTCTCTCAAACCACACAGACCCGCCGCTTTTTCTTCTCTTTCTTAACCTCCTCATTTTCCATCCAGACGGTTATTAACTTCCCCAGATGATATCTTGTCATGTTAACTATCGATTCCCGCCGTCGTTAAGCGCGTTCGCTAACGAAGGCCTCGCCGCTCTAGGATTTTTTTGTTATTTCTGCCAGGAGTGACAGTCCCATGTGTTAAAGACATGTTTACTTCACGGCGGGATCAATAAGCGCTGTGAGCCAGCATGAGGGAGTACAGGCCCTTACCGGTGTTATCGATGCACCGCGTATCACATTATGAAATATACGTAGGGAGGAAGCTGCCCGCCAGATTAAGGCGTCCTGGTAGATCAATGGCGAGTATGAGCATTAATATAGTGCTGCTGCCGCTCGCCTCCCCTGGACTCCCCGGGTTATTCTTTCTCCGAGGACGAACACTCGTGCACACAGACGTGCCTCTGCGCCAACTGGGAGAATTTGATTTTTTTTTTTTTGCTGGTTGGCATTACAGTCCGATAACTGTCATTTGAAAGGTTTTTTTTTCAGCGCTCCAGCCGAAGGCCGCTCATTAGAAGAGAATCCAAACTTCTTCACGAGATCTGGAGACAATAAACATGTTGGGGATGTTTGTGGGGGGGGGGGGGGGGTTCACAGTCATTTACCGTCTTTCAGTGCAGGTAATTATTGTTTTTTCAACAAGATTTTACAGTAAAGTTGGCCTAAAATCACCTCAACCTACAGTTCTAAAAGTTCTACATTAAAAACAGTAAACTATACACAACTAGGCAGCAGGTAAAAAGGAATTAGAAAAGCCATTGTTGTCCGTGAACACTAATGCTTACATTTCCAATGCTCAAAAATGTCTTTGATGTGACCTAAAAAACTGTAAAATATTGCATTTGTGCTTTAAATATAGCTTCACTATTTCAACAGTGGTTTAATCTATGATTTATAATGTAAAAAGTCAAACGACAACATTAAGATAAACCTTTATTCATCACATTTAGTCATCACAGCAACTCCACATGGCACAAAATGTGTGAAATTAAGAATATTAAATAAGAATACATGGTAAAACATAAAAAATTATTAAATAACTTTTTTTTTCACATTAATAACAATTTACAAAAAGATTTAAAAAAGTCAGTTTCGCAACATTAAAAAAACCCCAAAAAAACACGAGCAAATGACCAACAAAGCAAACTGGAAACATTAGATACAATACTCTCAATAATCCGGTTAAGTTGTTGATACTGTATAAAACTGGTTAGAATAACGACATTACAATTCAGTGGAAAATAACAGCGATGTGTTCGTTATTAGCCCCCCAAAAAACTACATTAAAGATTTTAATACTGCAGAAAAATCACAATAAATGACAGTGCTGTGGAAAACTCACAACGATGCAATAACATTGCAGTATACATGATGTTTTAGTACTCGTAAAATATAGCTATCAGTGTGATTTTCAACTGTAGTGTGATCTATGTATGCATTTTACTATTGGAAATATTCACAAAACAAGAAATTATGTACAAGAAATAACAGTTACCAGCACTTCAGTTTGTAGAACTATAGTTTTATATATAATATGACTTTTTTAAAAGTTTAATACTGTGAAAAAATCTCAATTTTGGGTGTGTATAACTAGAACAAAGTAGTTACAAAGTTTTTAGTAAATCACAATCTATGACAATACTGTCAAATCTCAATTATTTCTGTACGCAAAAAACACTGTAGCACACATACTTTTTTTTACTGTAAATGTGATACTGTGGAAATACACAATAAAGAACAGTAAAGACTGTAGAATATCACAATCATGTTTTTATAACTGCATTAAAAAATAAAATTACAGTTTTTGATACTTTAGAAAATCCCACTAGATGACTGTGGAAAATCATAGTTACATGTTTTTTAGGTAAAGATTTTGAGAATGTAAAAAAAAAAAAATCACAGTAGACATCACACTGCATTGGTAAACAACCATATTATGCCTGTGCATCTATAAATTCAATTGAAAAGTTTTGAATTTGGAATAATTTTGTAAAATACTCATACTATGTCAACTAAACTGCTTCCATCAATTTACATAAAAAAATAAATAAATAAATAAAATCTTGTGGAATACTGGATTTTGTAAAGATTTTTTTTTAAATTTTTTTTAGCTAAAATTGTATTTTAGAAAATGATAATGGAATAAATCTTGATGGAATTTTCACAGTTTGGAGTAAATCCTTGTTTGGTTTTTGTATTGCAAAAATAATTGCTACCATACTGTGGCAAATAACAAAAAGTAAAGTTGCTACTGTAAAACTTACTGTAAAGTTTGAATGCTGTGAGAAATGACAGCAAACACTAATGTTAAAAATCATCTAAAAATACATTACTGTAAAAAAAAAAAAGTTGCAGTGGAAGTTTAGATACAGTAAAAAGACAGTAAAAGCCACACAACAGTAGAAATCCATAACATTTAAAGTTGTTCACGTCTGGAAATCTTAATCCCAAACTGAGACTAATCTGCCTCCATGCATCCTCATGTTAACCCTTTCATGCTCCCCTTTGACCTTGTTTGACGCTTCAAAGACTTGAGTCCCTTTCTTTTTCTCCTCCCTTTGCACATTTTCAACTCAAAATTACTCACTCACCCTTGCACCCATAAATATGACATTTTTGCCCGGCAATCATCCCGACCACATCCAGCTGACCTCACGTATAAAACTCAACTCATAGACCTCGTTTCCCACGATGCACGTCACTGGCGTGAGCCTCTCATCTGAATATATCCCCACTGTGGAGGACAAGAGAGACTCGTTGTCATCCAGCTGACCCTTGAAGTGGCCAGATGAAGGGCAGAGGGGAGGAGGAGGAGGAGGAGGTGGAGGAGGAGGAGGAGGAGGAGGAGGAGGAAGGGAAACTTGGGCCAAGGTCAAGAAAGCTAATTTGTTTCCTGCGTCCCCTGCCGTCCCTGAGAGGCAGACCACACACTGCCCGAGCACGGGGGGCTTTAATGTGGCAACGGGTACATAACATGAGGCTGAGCTCATCTGCTACTGGGGGAATCTGGGCTTTTCTCTGTCGCTGGGTGGGACGTATGAGGAGGACCCATGTTTGTAAAGAGACTTCTAACTCTTAATGAGGCAATGCATTTCTTCCAAACACGGACTACATCATACTCATAGCTCAGAGTTGTGGTTTACATAGAGATCAGTGACAAATCAGTAGAGGTTTTATGAACATGAGCATAAGACATTAGGCTCTTTGGAATCTGTAGTTGTCTGCTTTAATTACAAGAATAGGTTTTCTTCTGGTCATTTTTTACATTTAAAACTGATTTTATCATATATTAATAACCTAAATTAATATATATATATATATATATATCTGTATAGATCCATAAAACAGGGTGAAGGACAATAAAACACAGACAATAAAAACTATGTAATAACTATGTAACTAAGAAAATGTTATTTAGGCATTGAACATGAAAGTACAAATCATTTAAAACAGTATTAAGTACATACTACATACTACATACAGTTTGGGTGTGCCACAAATTTGGATGAAAAAACATTTCTATTCACATTCCTTTATATCTGTGTATGCATATATAACTCATTGTGTGTGTTACTGTACCTGCCTGTCTGTTTTTAACCAGCCCAGTTTGAATCTGCAAAGTTTAATGCTTTCAAATTACATCTGAAGTAAAATTAAACTAAAACTACTTTATGTATTAGATTCAACTTGCCCAAACTCTCCAAATGTTTCTGTTTCGACCACATTTTGTCCAATTTGATCACATCTGATTGGGAATAAATCACAAAATATAACATTATCAGTACTAGAAATTAATATTCTGCTTTGTTTTTAACAAATTGCTTAATGTTTAGACTTATGTGTAGGAAACGTATGCTCAACAAACCTGACTCTTGATCTAAAATGCTGAACTTTCTTAAAATATAATTAAAAAATTGAGGTAGAAAGTAAAAAAAACACCAAAACATTAAGTTTACCAAGGATGTAGCTTGAAACTGTGTCCTGAGTTTAAGTTTCACTCTGGTTTTACAGTTTATAAAGCATCAAATATGCCATACTACATATTCATTTTAATACATTACCACGTGTTTTCCATTCTTTGTTAGTGGTGATGGTATTTAGACCTCATTTACATTCACAAGCTACTTTAATTCAATAATAAATCAACGAGTGATGGTCGGATGATGTCCATTTTAAGCACATTTGATTCAGGAACACAGCGAGCCGTCCATCCGTCATTTGGACGGTCAATTATCAGAAAAGACATGTTGCTCAAAGCTGTCTAATATATGTATATAGCGGCCATCACTGCTTATCACCGTCTAATTTTGTCTAAATCCATCGTTTCTTCACTGAAATATAGTGAATTATTGCCTCGAGCACACAACTCGCAACTGACTTCCGGTTTTTGTATTACGCTCAGTAACGAGCAACTTGATTGGTCAAATGATAGCACGTTATATATGCCTTTTGAAAGGCGGCCTCTGATTGGTTTGTAATTGTCTGACTCACAATGATGCGTTCAAATGCTGAAGCAGAGAGGAGGAATTTCCTTTCCAAGATGCTGTGGAATTATATAGACAGGATCCACACAGGTGGTACTAATTCTGTGGACCTATCTAATGTTTACGTCACAGTTCAGAGTCTACAGGTGCACGGTTTAGGCGTGCAGATAAAAGCAACTACAAGGGGCATAAACAAGTATATGTAGTGAAGTTTGGAGTGAGGTGAGTCGGGTACAAGTAGAAGAGAAGGTACAGGTAAAGGGACAAGTACAGGGGGAAACCATCTCCAATGAAAATAAGCCATTACCTTAAAAAGTAAAACAGACAACTTTTTAACAGAGCGAGACAGGATATAGGGTGCATCGGCAAAAATGTATTTAGTAGTCCAGAATGCATTAGAATGCACCATTCCGTTTAAGGTCTATTTAAAAAACAAACAAAAAAAACCGTTAAGTCACCCCTCCAACCCAGATTTTTTAGATGGACACCCGAAACACCAAATTCAGCTTAAAACCGTGTTCTGGAATCAATACTTTTTTGCTAATTAAAGCCTCTTTGAGTGTATAAAAAGTTCTGTATAAGTTTGATGTATTCTTATTGTTATTAGAAATTATTTTAAAATGACTCTATACTGGTTTATTCTAAGATGCAACTACAATACGCATGCTTGTTGATTAAATTCCATCATTGTGATTGAAGTAGCTGCCATGAGTCTCATGAATACTTGTTGGAGATCAAAATGCGTCGCACAGATAGTGAAGATACATTTTTTTCTGCCCTTCATGATGATCGAAGTCACCCGATCTCTGAACTGTACCATCATAAACGGTTAGAATACCTGGAATACATCAAAGACAGATCAGTTCAATGTCATTAACAAATATCATATACTTCCAAAATGTTTAGATGTTTTCATAGTTAATGATTTTGATTCAAGACAACAATTCCAGTCACACATATGTGGAAAAAAATGGTACAACTATGATTTTTAATAAAAAGATTTGTTCGTATTTGACTAGAAAACATTTATTACACAGCTCTGTAAGCATTAACTTTATTTATAGTAGGGAGAATCGGTTACAGATAACTATTTGGGTTTTAAAACGCGGTTAAATTAGGCTAATTTCTGCAGAAGTTGACAGATAATCTCACATAAACTGTAAATATCTTTCTTTCTTTTTTTGTGGACAGCTAACTTGTCCACCTCCATTACCTTCCAGTGAGATGTTTTGTAATAGGAGCTGAGAGCTGTCTTCATTTAAATGAATGGAGTCGCAACCTCAAGGGCACGCGTGCATTGTGGGTAATCGGATGGGGTGGGGGCGGCGGCGGTGGTGGTGAAGTTAAATTACTAAGCTTCCACCAGCCTGTAATTCATGTCTGAGGATTCATTTCCAGTATAAATACTAACACTTCCTAACACTCGCCTCATTATTCGACTTTTAGAAAAACCCAGCGAGCGTCTAATCAGAGGTAAGTTCTCCAAGTTTCTAATGGATGAATATATAGATTGATGGACTCAAAGTTACCAAAGAGATCAGTTCTTTTTTTTTCTTTTTTCCCTCCTCTTTTCTTTCTCCTCCCTCTTTTTAATTAGCACCTGTGAGCTGTTTCCCATTAACACTGTGCACATTAAAAATCCCTCTGCTTTTTCTAATTAAGTAAAGTGGAAACAGATTAGATGGCTTCTTTGAACAAAGGTCAGTGATTGCACTTTGTCTCGCCCCTGTGTTTGTTTGTTTGGCCGGCACCAGGAGAGAGTCTGCCACTTCCTCCCAGAATGTCACTTCACAATCACTGTTTGTTTTTAACGCAAGCGGCCCCCCTTTTATTCTTCTCTCTTCATCTCCTCTCCATCTTTTTTTTCCCCGTCTCGCTTGTTTTTGTCTCCTCCGCTACGTGATCAATAGATAAAGACACTCGCGACTGTCAAGCTTTCTTAAATGTATATATATATATATATATATATATATTCCCCTCCACAGGTGGGAGAGAGAATGTGATTTTTTTTTTTATTGTGTTTTCTTTTCATATATGATTATGAAGCACATGTCAGATTAGAGCGGGGGGTTGATGAAAGATAGGCATCAATCTGCGACGTCTCCGGAGAGGCTGCAGGGCACGACATGGTTGTCAAGAAGGAGGAATATGGTGACTCATCCGTCTCTAATCTCTCTTTCCTGGACAATTGATCAGACTTTCATATCCATTAGCCTCGGCTTTCATAGCTGCTGTAATGAATGGCCGCGCTACAGACATACTTCCAGACCAAACTCGTCTCTCAGACAGACGGAGAAAGGGGAAGAAAAACTTCTCCTGTCAACAGGTACTTCTGCTAATCCAAGATTAACTGACTAAATATTCCATCAGATTGCATCAGCCGTAAGAAAACGTGTCACTCAGACATGTAACATCTACATGCATGATGCTTTTCGCTTGATTTATCATTTTTTTGGTGGGAAACTGTAGCAACTTTAACATAGAGATCACACCTCTGATTCAATCCAGAACAAAATACAGTGAACTGGAAAATACATGTTGTAATATGCGTCGTTGTTTGCTTGTTTTTTATTGTTTGCAACTTCTAGTGTATCATATATTTAATAACAAAACATGTTCCATGGCGTAAAAATGTCATGTAGGAGTTAACTCTCAAACTGTTGAGGATAAAATTATATGAAAGGGCAGAAAAGCTTTGACCCCAACTTTCTTATTAAAAACAAATCCCCCCCCCCCCCCCCCCCCCCCCCCCCATAGTCATGTGAGTTCAATGTTCAATTTGTGGAGGAACAAACACAAAATGCCCCCGCCCCCCACCCCCATAACTACCTCTGAATACTTTGGTCAATGTCACTGCTTGTGGATCAGTGGAAGTGTTTCACACATATAGTTTTACATTTTAAACGATTTAAAACATCTAAGTGTGTTTGCAAAATGAAACATTTTCATCTTATATCAAACTATTTTATACGTTATTGACAGTAATATTTAAAAAAAAAAGAAATGTTCATGCTTGCTAATTACAATATGGTTCACAATCTTTGAAATAAAGCTGAGATAATAAAAAAAAAACAAAAAAAAACACATCTATGCAAATATAAATAGAAGTATCTTTCAGGATATATTGGTAAAGCTGCTGAAATGATCGTTTCTCCCTTTTTGAATCAGAATCATTAAAAAAGAAGAAATATGTTGATCACTGAAACTTTTTGTCCGATTATTTCCCTCCTCTAGGTGGCAAACATATGACTAGTGGGTCAATATAGGCTGACGAGAGAGTCCAATCCAGACTTTTAAAATGTGTAAAAATGACTTTACTGGAACATTTTTCATAACATTCACATTTTTAAATATGTAGAGATTTTGTTGTATTAGTCCTCGTCAACACGACAACGTTTCAAGTGGAAATGCATCGTTTTTCGGTTTCATTTCAGAAAAGTTCAACGTTTACATGGCAACGTTTTGAAAACGATATACGTTTTCACGGAAACGGCAACAACGCAGAAAAGGATGTTGTTTTATTGTCGGGCCACTAGTGGGCGCACAGAGATGCGCGGACAACAATACTCTATAAACCTTAAAAATGGCGCATTCGTATGGACAGACGACCAAGTTGGATTGTTATTACTGCAACTGTCGACTGTAAAACTACCAAGTCCTGGGATAATATGAGTATTGACACTGGAGTCCGCCATTGTTGTTATGGTCCATCCACTCATGCAAGTGCAGAAGAAGTATTTACTACGGTCGGGGTCCAGCGTTTTCTGAAAAGTTGTATTTTCTGCTGTCTACACGGAGATGGAATCAGGGCGTTTTAAAAACGTTCCACCTTGGGAGCCGTTTTCAAAAAGTTTTCAGTTTCTCTGAGCAGCAGTTGTCGCGTCAACGGACACACGATACTCAACCAAAGTTTTCCGTTTTCACTTTGTCGTGTAAATTTGACCTTAGCGGACAACGGACTACGTTATGCCGAGGCCTGAGTTGAGAGATCAGCTACTTCCTTGTCAAGCGTCATCAGCATCAAAAAGACACACTGAGGGTCGATTTACATGCTGGCAGACTAGAGGACTTGGTTTTTTAACAGTTAATCCGTTAAAATTTCTAAAAAATAAAATAAATTAATGTAATTTTGTCCATGGTCGTCTTAAATCCCTTTATTAGTGTCTTGGGTATAACGTCCAAGTAAACACATTTGCTCCCAGACATGCAACATTTTTGCACTAATCCCCCCCCATGTGCTCAGTATGTGAGCAGATCGTGCTGCAGAGAGGCGTTCACGGGGAGATAACAGGTAAAACGTGGCTGCAGGAAGCTCGGCTGTGCAGCAAGGGTCACCTGGAAAATCTCGATGAAAAAAAAAAAAAAAAAAAGTGTTTTTTTTTTCCCCCACTAATTTCTTCAAATTGATTATATTTTAATGATCCGATGAGTAAAACAGTCACTTTGCGTGGATGGTGATGAGGCGTTAGAAGCAGCTGTTGCTTCAGAACTGTTGGAAAAATGTTGTACATAATACCTCAATTTAGTCAAAATTTAATAGCAGATTAAGATGTGGTAAAAAAAATAAGCTTTTTTTTTTTTTTTTTTTTTTTTTTTTTTTGGGCTTCCATCATTCGACCAATCAATGAAATCTATTACAGCTCAGGAGGGAAAAAAAAGAAAAAAAGCTGCCAACACACAGTCAGTGCTCCAGATTGTTGATTCATCTCAATGGGATTCTTATTGGTACATTGTGGTATGATTATCACCAACACATTCCTCCAGCCTGGAACCCCCCCCCCAACCCCCCCCAACACCTCGAGAGTTACGCATGAGGAGGAGCTGACAAAGGGAGCCAGACAGGAAGGAGAGAACGACAGAATTTAATAAAGTTCAACAAGGCAGAAAGGATTGCACAAGCAGTGAATAGAGATTCTGCCTTTTCCTTTCTCCACCCCCCCCCCCCCCCCCCCCCCCAACCCACCCTTCTTTTCCCCTCTTCCTCCTCCTTTACAACTTCTGCCTGCTTAAACACTTTTACACCCCCACGGTCCTTTTATCTGCATTCATGGAGAGTAGGGTAGCTGGACACAGAGAAGGAGAGTTTTTTTTTTTTTTTTTTCTGAGTGTTGACCGAGGATGGCCACCATCTGTGCAAACTGTCCCGACGGCCCGGCCGCATCTTCCAGGCGCTCCTCAGATGATCCACACATGGCAATTTATGGCTTCCGTGCTCTGTTTTGCTACTATTTAGACGTTTTTTTTTAATATATATATATATATATATTATTTTTTTTTATCGCCGCTTTTCTTCAGCCGACGCAAACAGGGGCAGTATATCATTTCCAGCCAACTGTGATTTGAACATCATCTCACACCCCTCCTGTCCCATTCACTGCTGCTTTTGTCTTTCTTATTCCTCATCATAAAGGAAAAAAAAAAAACCTCTTCACAAACCCAGCCTACACTTATCTCTCTGCTACTCTCTCTCCTCCTCCTCTTCCTCTTCCCCCCCCCCCGGGACACTGAAAAGCCTTCCACTAAGCTCAAACACACGAGGGGGAGTGGTGAAAATGGGGTAGATGACATTGTTTTCAGTGATATGGATGTACGGCTTAAAGACAAAAGTGTCGGCTGAATGTTGTCATGTCAATAAGCCATCAGTCGCGCCGCTAACAATAAGTTAATGATTCCCCAGCAGTAATACATTTATGAATAGAGAAGTGTCTTCTTCAGCCCAGCGGGTGTGCCCATTAAAACAGAGCATGAACAAAATAATTGTGATTTGCAGATAAAATCCACTTTAGAATGGGATCCCGACTGAGGAATTGTTGAAAGAGCTGTAATTTTCCACTAAAACGTGACACACACTCACAGGAGCCCTGCTAATCAACTTCAGTTTGTGTGTGTGTGTGTGTGTGTGTGTGTTTTTCTGTGTGTGTGTGTCAGTGTCTGTGTGTCTTCTTTAAAGTCTGAATCTTTGCACTTTGTATACAAATGAAATAAGACAGATTTAGTGGTATAGGCTACAAATGTGAAAGGTTATGAGAATATTTGAGACTTTAGCCTTCATCCCAGCCTTTAGCTGTAACTTGGATTATTTTTCTCGTTGTCGTAAGACTTAAAAAAAAAAAGAAAAAAAAAAGAGTTTTATGCATTGATCTAAAAATGCAACAAAGAAACAACACGTGAAAAAGTGTTTGAAGCTGTTTTATGTGTGGCACGTTTCTGTAGAAATGATTAAAATGATCTCACATTATCCAACAGGTCAAACGGACTCATTTCTAATGGTGACGATGAACAAAGCTGGCTGGTGTATTTATCTGTTGGCCGTCTTCGTGATGTACGGCACGTAGATCCTGAAACTATAACATAGCCGTTTGTCATGTCAATTTAAAATCCTCATTATTGTTTTTTCAGTGGTATCAATGTCTTTTTATTTCAGGGGTCACATACAGCTTGACCAAAAAAATCTCAGATGAGTAAAATACTAACATAGTATGCTACGTAACTAGCCTAAGTATAACTCAATGAGGAAAATCTATATTTAATCTAACACAGTCATAGTCGTGTTGAAAATATCTAACAGTCTGACACTTTTGAATGAAAATTAAGGTTGATATTAACAAAATGCTATTTTAACGATTCCTTCTGGCGCAGAGTACGTTGAGATGTTTTGAGGCTCTGAAGTTTCTGTCTCTTGAATGCAATAAGATAGTTGCATTCGCCACAACATGTGATCAAAGAAAGTAGTTAAAGGTGTTTTTATTCCAACTGTAGCTATTGAAATGACAGCAAACATCATTTACTTAGTATCTCAGCACTTCTCATGATCTGAATTAAAAATGTTTCTTCACTTTTTACAGCCATAGTAGCATCACTATTTACATGTGGAAGAAGAAGTAGTTTAACCAACCAGACAAATAGGACTTAAATAAGAACCAGAAACGGAAAATAGTATCTTTGGTGTAAATATTGATAATATAATGTGAGAATCGATCCAAAATCAGACATGTGTGGGATCTGAAGCAGATCATGTCACCGAGAGATTGATTCAATGGCTTTTAACCAGACGATGCTGCTGGGATCGCACCAGAGTCAAAAAAATAGCCTCAATGAAACTCTTAACTTGCTCGCTGTGTCAACTGAGGGTGCTTCAAAACACTGACGGAATAATCAAAAGCACAAAGTTTGTATTCCTGTTTCACAGCTCAGAATTGTAAATCAGTTACAGTATGTGTATTATTACGACAGTTTTTTTTTGTTTTCCCCAACCGGATCTGATACCAGGTAAAAAACCATAGTCGATATCAGTGATAAAGAAATTGGGATTGAAACCATACGAATCCACTACCGATACTTTGTACAAAAAGCCTGAAGTGTGAGGGTAATCCTAACTTTATGTGGTGAGAGAAAGCAGTAAAATAAAGAGTAAAAAAGTATTTTGTTTCGAAAGATCGCTATTAAAACTTTTTTCTGAGCGCCACACAGGACTGCATGACTGTGTTAGTGGTATTGGAGGTTATACAGCCACAGTGTAACTAGTCACACATTGAAGGAGTTGTTTTACCAACGACCATGAAATAGGACTTTAATACCTTTGATAAAAAAAATACGTCTAATTCAAAATAATTAAAAGCTGTACACATCCCCAACTGCTACGATAAAGGTAAATGGTTATCTATCCAATGTGGTGAAGGCGTGAACATAAATGGGACAGAGCGCAAGATGTGCTTTAAGGCAGACGACGTTAAATATTAACTTAATATTAACGACAATGTTAATATCAAAAACATGTGGTATCGGAACTATCGATATTTCAGTATCGACCTGCAGGTCACTATCATACAGAGGTTTTGAACCAATAAGTTTTTGCAAATCTTCTTTTGAGTGTGATTGAGGGACGTCAACCAAGCAGAACTTTTATGTCTCCAAGTATTTAGCGGAGTCTTGTAAATGGAAAGAGAGACGGAGAGAGAGAGAGAGAGAGAGAGAGAGAGAGAGAGAGAGAGAGAGAGAGAGAGAGAGAGAGAGAGAGAGAGAGAGAGAGAGAGAGAGAGTCAGTCATTCTTTGGTGTTTTACCCCAAGTAATAAAACGTCTAGACACCAACTAACATGAATTTCCCTCAAGAATTAGTGTCATCAGTGTGAGAGCCCTTCCCTGGACTCTGGGGTGCAGTTTGAAATACTGTCTTTAAAATCAATGCTCACCTCTCCACTCTTCCTTTAATTGAACTTTGCGGCCTCCTGTTCAGAACTTTTGTCTGAGGAAGCAGTCAAGTCCTCAGCTGTAATGAAGGTAAATCCACCTTTTTTTTTGTTGTTTTGTTTTTTTCAAGACTACTTTGTCTATTGTTATGTTTCCCCGGCAAAATTGGACATTTCCTGCGTCGCCCCCCCCCCCCCCCCCGATCTGCCTCCGACTCGCAACGGCAGAAGACAAACAGCATTAACATCCAGCGCTAACCGTCGGGGGCTAATCGTCTGAAGAGGGTATTGATGCTTCATAAATGGAAAAGGGCTCGAAGAGAACTCCAGCTCCCCAAAGACAGAGAGAAGGAAACGCAACATGTTGCATCAAAGGCATATAGGTTGATTTAGATAATGGCACTTTTTATTTATTTTACCCCCCCCCCCCCCCCCGCCCCCTCTGTCTTTCCTTTTACGTTCAACAATTGGCACTTTGGAGGGAAGTCCATGCAAAACGTGTCCATCCATCATGCCGGCTTCGTCTCCACAGCCGCGTTATTGACACAGTAAATTAAAGGAGGCTCCCATCAGACGGCTGACGGATTCAAGGCGTCAACAGCCAACTTATAATCTCGGCTCTGTCACACTTCTCTTCCCCTCCTCGTATTTTTATAACGTCCATACTTCTCGTTTACTCTTGCCTCTGCGCACTCTGTAAGTCCCCTCAGCATTTTGTTTTATGCACACCTAAAAAAGTATGCTCCGCTTTATTGGCGGCGTATAAAAAGCCGTCCCATTTCCCTGAAAGCGTGCATTTGTTAGGTGTAACTATTCACTTTTAGTGGCTGCGTACAGAAAGTGATTTTTCTTTTTTTTTGTGGGGGGGAGGCGGGGGGGGGGGGGTTCTCAAGACTTTGGAACTATTTCAGTTTTTATTCAGGTTATAAGCCGACAAAAAATATTTTTATTGAAGATGTCAGTTTGTAATAGTCAAGATTTTGCAGATCTTTTCTTCTGCTGTGAAAAAAACCAACAAAAAAAAACCTGTTAGTCTTTAAAAATCCCCTTAAAACTTGAGCTCAGGAATGCCACATGAAGACATCTGTTTCAGCCCCGTCTGTTTCTCTCTGTGATTATTAGGAGTAATTACCTGTGTTTAATCCAATCGCCATGTCCTGTCTCCTATAAAAGATTCTGATTTATGTGAAACACGGGTTTCTCCGATTCCACATCTTTCTCACAAAGAAGGAACAGAGTCTCTCGACTGAGCGCGAAACGTGGACTTACTGTAGAAACGGTGTTGCAGTGTTACGTAACGGCGTTTGGATTAATATTGTCTCGTTCCCTTGAAGCCGAGGCGGAAAACTCTCCAGCCGTTTGAAGCTGAGGAGATAGCAGTGAGGGACTGTTTGGGTGGGGGGGGAGTAGGGTTTAGTGAGAGAGGAAGGAGGGGGGGGGGGGGGAAATGTTACTTTTATGTCAGTGCCTGGATCCTCTAAATGGCGTGGCAAACTGCCCCAGTTACCATGGCTATGAGAGGGGTTTGAGAGCACATTAATCATGAGGATTTAGGTTGGGTTTTTTTTTTCTTCTTCTTTTATTCCTAAAAAAAAAAAGAAAAAAAAAAGCCACAGAATCTCTTAGACTTCCTTTATGAAGCTGATTTATGATGTTTAATACCTCCGCGTGTAGATCATGGGGAATCACTTGGAGAGGTGACAGTACATAAGCAATGAAGGCGATTAGTGGGCAGAGTTCAGGAAGGTTTTCAGACGGGAAATGATTTTTTATCTGCAATCAGGAAACGGCGGGGAGAAAAAAACGTTTCGGGGTTACTGTCCATTTCGGGCTAATGCTGTGTCACGAGAGGATGTTAACGTGTGAAAACGGCTCGCAGCGCCGCAGGTTTTTGGAGCTTAATGAAGATTAAATGTCTTGGAAAGGCTTTGGCGTCAAAAGGTGTATTCATTTGCCACAATGGCCGCATTTGGCACCCGACCAGCCCCTTCTTAATTGTGCAATCTGGAAGTAGTAGATGATGCCTGACGTGGCTGCGCCCGGACTTGTGCGGCGTGAATAGGGGCTCTTTGTGCGGGACGCGCTTGCGCCTATGACGGACAGGCGGCCGATGAAAACGAGATCATGCGCGGAGGAGCGGCGCTCTGGCTTGTTGTGCTACTTTTTTGAGCGGCGATCTTTCTCCCGTCTTTGTCTCCGGTCGCAGACAGCAGATTGATGACGGCGTGACAGAGTGACATTGCATTCTGGGAACCGGGTACTATGGCTATAAATCCATGGCGATTCAGCTTTACAATGGCCTACTGTCTGGCCATGAGAGGGGTAGGAGGTTGTTACTGCAACACCCTAGTGAGCTGCTAGGGTACGGCCATTATGCTCCCCTGAGGGGCGAAAAGAGGGGTGAAATGAAGACACCAGGGGGGGAAAAAAAAAAAAAAAAAGCCAGGATGGTTAATGAGTTATGAAAAACTAATAGAATAATAAAAAAAAAAAAGAAAAAGAGGACAGTGGCGGGGTGGAGGGAAAAAAAAAGTTTCCCACACTCTTCAGACGCTATGATTCTTTTCAAGTAGATCCGTCAAATCAGAGCCTCTGCTGCATTATGAAGCAAATAGAAACAAACAAACAAACAAACAAAAACAAAAAAAAAACGCCTGGACAAATAAACACTCCAAGTTTCCTTGTTGACCTTGGAAAACCAGCTGTGTTGTGAGTGCAGCTCCACTCGGCTCTCCTCCGCTGCCTCCCCTCCATTGTGCTGCCGGTGTGTGCGTCTGTCTGCGGCGTGTACGAGCGGAGAAGGAGCCCTCGAGTGTTGGTCTTTGTGCAAACTGCAGCGGACGATGAGTGGCGGCCACTTCTGGCAATCGGTTCGATGAAAACAAGCTAAAAAGCGACTTGCAGTTGGTTCTCGCTCTGCCTTCGACGAACAACGTTCATTATTTCGAAATTGGAATTTCTGTAAATCTTCAAATGTCGAGGAGCTACAGATGTCACACACACGCACACGCACACACACACACACACACACACACACACACACACACACACACACACACACACACACACACACACACACACACACACACACACACACACACACACACTCACACACACACAGTGTGTATTCTTTTCCAGATTTATCCCCGAACGTATATTACTTTTCAAATTTTATTCATACAAACCTTATAAGACGTACCGCTATTAAGTAATAATACGTTACATTAACACTACATTTATAAGAACTGTACAATACACAAACAGAGTACTGCTTTGATTCCATGAATATTTGCACATCACCTTTTTTTTTAAAGGTGGTTGAAGTAACAAATACTTCTAAAAGTGTTATTAAGTCATCTATGTGTGTAGATCTACTTTCAGGATTATTATTGGAGTTCATCGTTTGACCAAATCAATCTACGTTTTCTACTTTTAAAACCACAGGTCACAAGTTGGTGCTCCCATGTTGGAAAAATATTCAAACCTTTTGATCTGCATAGTTGTTTTTAATACGTTTATTCTTTTAACTGAGAAAATTACTCATTAATATCCACATTTATCTCCAAAACGAGGTGCAATAGTGTAATTTCAATTACTTTATTTGAGAAATGTGCCACGGTTCATGCAGGTGAATACACTGAATTAAATACCCGCTATTGGAAATGTGGGTCAGAATAAGGATCTTTACCAGGAATATTTATTTACCAATGTTACTTTTACTTGTAATTGAGTAAAGTTTAGGCAAGGCTGTGTTAACACAGAGAAATAAGAAGCACAACATTATTCCCAGTTCTCTCTCCACCTCTGATAAGTTTTTTTGTGGCAGTGAAAGTCTTTACATTCCAATTATTTTATATTGCACCAGCAATTGTAATAGTTTACTACATCTGTCCTATTCAACTTTTTATTGGAGAAACTGTTGTCGTCTTGTTTGTGTTATTATATTAAGATTTAATCATGACTGTACCAAAACTGATGACTACTAAAAGTTTCTTTCATGCGATGTAAAAATTGACAATGGGGTGATTTTTTACAAAGTTGCGACACTTTAGGAGTGTGAAAGTAATCTTTAAAATAATCAAACCGGTCGCTTTTAATTGTCGTTTTTACAAGAAAAGTTAATAATAATGTATTTTTCTTCATCCCCCCTCTGTTCATTGACATTATTAAGCTTTCTTTCTTACTTTTTCTAAACATGGATGTTTCCATCATCACCACAGGACTGAGTTCAATAAAACGACCCGTATCTGTAAATGCAACTAAATACTGTGTGAGTGTGTGTGTGTGTGTGTGTGTGTGTGTGTGTGTGTGTGTGTGTGTGTGTGTGTGTGTGTGTGTGTGTGTGTGTGTGTGTGTGTGCGTGCAGCGCAGCCTCATCAAACAACACTGAGATATAGTAAAAGCAGTAAATGCCACCTATGCTGATAGCTCACCAGCACTTTTCCCCTCATGAATAAAATGGGCACGATCATTGAGTGGAAAATATTTTCACCCCTCCATGTGATCACCACAGACTCTTTGCTTGGTGATTTTAGCTCAATAATGGGAGCCATACCTCAACTCCAGGCGCTCCCCAGGCCTCGTCTCCTCCTCCCCCCCCCCCCCCCCCCCCCCCTTCCCCGAGCAAGGAGGCAGCTCCACTGTATGTCCTCCCGTCCTGTGTGATCAGGCCTCGCAGCACTTGTCATCTCCCTGGTGGCAGCTTAGATTCTCCAATTTTTAGGTTAATTAATCAAAAATGATTTCTTTTCTCATTAGCCATGCAGTTGGTCCGCAATCTGCAAAATCGATGTTTTACAGATGTTTCCCTGGGTTTTGTTTTTCGAGACGGCGCTGATTTTTATTGGGTATAGATTTAAGAGGGTGCTGAGGGATTGTGAGTTAACTCAGCCGCACACGATCGCACACACGCAGCCACAGACACACTGGGCGCATATTGTAAATAGCCGCACGAGCCAACAAACAACAGCACGGATACAGTACGAAGGAAAAGGAAAAGAAAAAACAAACAAACAAACAAACAAAAAAAACTCACAACTTTCGCCGGCGCTAACTCACTCTGGAGGCTCGGGATGGTAAAGCGAGTGTTCTGTTCAATGCAATCTGTTCATCTAACTGATACGGACAGTAGTTCTCCCTTTTACTCCATTTTGGTTCGCCGGTATCGAGTCGATTGTTGCCAAACCCAGGGGGTTGAGCCACACACACACTCTCGCTCTGGGAAGCACTCTTTAATCACGCAACAGCTTCTGGTTCTAGTTCCTGTTGGTTGTAAACAAACGTAATGTTGCATTTCCTGCAGTCTAGACATAACAACAAACCCGGCAGAACCGGCGAGGGGAGCGACTGCGGTTGTGAAGGAGTGGCTGGCGCGAGGCAGTCGAAGAGCTGACGGGCGTCTGTCAGGTCAGTTCAAGTCCCGGGTTCCCGGGGAAGCTTCTGCAAGACAACTCCTCCTGGGTGCTTTTAATTACCTCGTTGCATTAAAGATGCAAGTGTGTTTTCACTTTATGGAAAAAACAACTTGACTTTTTTTCTTCTTCTTTTTTTTTCTTCTTTTTCTTTTGGATAATCTCTCGTCATTGATTAATTCCTTCATGGAAACTTGTTTTGGGCCTTGGAATGTGCCCATCGTGCCATCTGCCATGCAGTTGTTCTCCAGCGTGTATTACATGGCTGCTTGTGTGTGTGTGTGTGTGTGTGTGTGTGTGTGTGTGTGTGTGTGTGTGTGTGTGTGTGTGTGTGTGTGTGTGTGTGTGTGTGTGTGTGTGTGTTTTCTTGCATTCGTACTCATATACCCCCCACCCTCCCGTTCTACTCAACTACACAGGAAAAAGAAGATGAAGCAGAGGAGCAAAGGAGCCCAAACAGAAATTATTATTGATTTAATCACATAATCAGCCGCAAACACTTCAGGCCAAGATAGCAAATCCATAATAGCCTCCCCACATAACCACCCTTACAAATTTGCCATCAAAGCTCCGGCAAGGCGCGCGCGCGCACACACTGCAAACACGGGAACCAGGGGTCACCTTCAGTCGCTGGCAAAATATTGACTTTCCTAATGCTTCTATATGTTTTTTAGTTAAGCGTTATCAATCACCGATAAGGGCCTGATGTCTCTAAAACATAACTCCTATGGCGGAGGGATTACAGCATCGCTTTTCTTGTCATAATCTAAGCATATCTGTGCAGACAAAGGCAGCGGATGGGAAAATCAATGTTGTCAGAGGCAGACATTTCCCACTGCGGCCGGGGCCGGTCGGTCTTTAGATGAGATACAGGAACTCGCTCTTCCAACCTTTTCAGACGTGGAGATCGGTCCCAATAAAAAAAAAAAAAAAAAAAAAGCCCCACAGTTACCGTTTTAAAGAAAACTATTTGAATTAATGACATTTAAAAACGTGCCGCTTTTTTTTTTTTTCATTCCTCCTAAAAAAATTTCCCACCAATTAACTTGAGAGTGAATTTACGTCCTTGTTTTACTGATTATTACAATACCTCAACAGTGATGCAACAACAAATGTGTTTGGGTAAAGCAGAGTAATACGTTGCTTCTTCAATGGATGTGTTTTATTACTCTTTTTTATTTGACTTAATTGTCCATACCAGGAAAACTTTTCCTGAATTTAGAGAAGTGACAGGGAAACACTTGACGTATGATGATTTGATAAACATAGAAACGACTATTTGATTTGATTTCTAACGAATGAAAGAATGATGTTGATTGAGTTAACTTCATGCCTCCCCATTTCTTATGACGCAAGCTTACGTTTGATGAGTTTTCTAACCGTTTGAACAGATAATATGACATTTTGGTGATGCCCTATGCCAAAAACGTGTCTAGGAACTTTCTTTTAGGCACGTGCAAGTGCAGAAAGGTCCCGTTTACACACTTTCAAGTGAAAACGGAAAACCTTTGAGGCGTGTTTACATGGCAACGGTGCTCAGAGCCTCTGAAAACACAAACATAACCATAGTGAATAGTTCTTTTGCACGTGTGCCTGTCGATGGAAAATAACAACGATGGCAGGTCCATAATCTCCTGGTAGTTTTATAGTTACCCGTAATAACAACCCAACTTGGTCGTCTGTCCATACCAATACCCGTGAACTCGGCACTGTTACTACATTATGATGGAAACACACTTCTGGCATGACTTGAGTAGACTTTGAGTGATACTCTTTTAAAAGCTGCGAAGAACAAATGTGTTTTTCAGTGTTTTCTTATGGATAGACTGAACATTCTGAGGAAGAAGAACAAGACCAAACAGATTGCAATGACGTAAATGAAGAAAATTTGATTTGACAAATATTACCAAAATGGAAATCACTTAAAAACATGCTTATCGGTGGTGTTGTGTGTGTGTGTGTGAGAGAAATTTAATAAAAGATCAGAGCCAAGACATGAATGAAAGACATGTACTCAACTCTAAAACACAAACGACTGTAGTTTATACTCCATTATGTGCAGATAGATAGATAGATAGATAGATAGATAGATAGATAGATAGATAGATAGATAACATGGATAACAGACTTCCTGTCGTTATACGGCCTCTGTAACAATAGAAAATTCCATCTTTATATACTGTATATCATCAAGCATGACTATCAACCTGATCTCCGATAAATAAAACCGAGATCCTAATGTTAACCCCTAATATATGCTCTGCCTGCGAGTACAATGAGAGTCATAATTTGTCTCATTCTGCACGGGTACATAACAACGAGTCTGATTTTAACACTCCCTCAACATCCATCTCTCCAGCGATCTATCCATTCAGTTGCCTATCCCTGTCCATCTAGCCCGGGGCTATGGAAGCCTAATTGTTTACCAAAGGGTTGCGGCTCATTTGCTCCTGGAGATTGGGCCTAATTAACACTAACTTGTCTGAACACCGAGGAGCGCTGTCCACTCCACTTTAATCTAATCTGTACTCTTTCAAAAAATAATGAGATCATTTACACCTCATTAACGAGCAATGTAATGTCTGGGCATTAATCATAATGATTGCTTATCATTTCACTTTGCAATATTATCTCCTCTAATGAAACTGTTCACACAACTGCCAAGAGGGCCTTAATTGGTCGTGTGAAATCACAGAGCACCCGGCAGCTTGCCGCGACGTGTGTGAAGTTCTAATTTGCATGGGTGTGTGTCGAAGGGTGGGTGGAGTGGGGGGGGGTGGGGGTGGGGGTGGGGTGGGGTTGGGTGTGTGGGGGGTTGGGCACGTTGTGGATGGCATCACTTAGGAGCACACACAGGCATGACGTAAGGTGCACAGACGTGTGGAGGGGATGGTTTGAGAAATGCTGGTCAGTGTGAAAGATATTCCTCTACTTTTTCTTTTTCTTTTTTTTTAAAGGACTTTTAAATCAGTTTTCGAATGTTTGCGACTCAAAGTACGCTTCTTGTTCCCCTCTCTGGCCATAAGATCCATGCCAGTGGTGGATGTGATTATCCAGGGGACATGGCATCCACACTGATCCCAGCTTTGTGCCACCGCCATGAAGCCAAGACAGGAGAAAGAACCCCCCCCCCCCCCCCCCCCCCCACCACCTCTCCAATGTTGTAGTTTTCCCACTGTAACCTCTTCCACTGTAAATCCACCTGACTGCTACTCCCACGGCCTCCCGGCGGATATTTGAATCGCAGGAGCGTCTGGGACCACCGAAAAGACGCCACGCTTGACTAGAAGGAGGCGAGGCACTGAGGCTGCTCGGTGCCCCGGCTCCCCAGGCTTAGGTGGGGCTTAGGTGCGGATGTCATTTACTCTTTCTCCCTGGTCAGAATGGCTAGCTGCTAATTGTGGCCCCTGGTCTGTGAGTTGAGCTTGTGTAGCTGAGGAGAAAAAGGCTTGCCCAAATTGAAATCTGAGCAGCGTGTCTGAGAGTCGCTTCCACTCCGTTGCGGTTTTAAGACACGCTCATAAATCCTTCAGGGCTAATTTTATCATCCAGAGAAATTAAAAAAAAACAAACATTTTTCTTCTTCTTCTGATGGCTGCACTAATATCTGGTGTTCTTCCCGTCATGTCTTCTGTTTTATTGCATTTGTCCAGTGGTTGGCTCGTCCTTGCAGGAAACCTCTGTCATCAAGTTTCAAATCCGCGAGTCTTAACTTCTAGTGAAGATCAAATCGACTGAGCATTTTCAAAATATTGGGTTTGACTCCACTTCAGCCATGTCTGACATAACACCGAAGATGATGATGGTGACCACCGAGTGCCATGTAGTTCACCGTTAATGTTCTGACCACCGTGGGCCTGCTGTGGATGAATAGCTGGAAACTCAGAGTAGTATTTTTGGCTGCCTATTTGGTTTTTAGTTGAATAAATACTTCTTATGTTACCGAATCTTCAGGCTGTCATTCATGGACCTGAACATTTTGTAAAGCAATGTACCTCAAAGTTGTTGGATGGACGGACAGATAGTGAGGCTATAGATATTTTCTTACTGCTATCCTCATGTTGCTGCTTATGTAATTAAATCTTGTTAACCTGTGACGACACAGCTTTTACAGCAGTTTTTATTTTACTTGCAGTTTTTTGACTCAGATAAACTTCATTTGAAAGAAGTCGAGACACATTAAAACCATGCACATCAAGACCATCAAGACCAAGGCCAACAACGGCGGTTTACACTGAAATCATGCTTTATGGTAGTACCACGACAGCTACAAGTTCCACTTTAGATTTCATTTTACGACGTACACTTTTGAGTTTTATCCCTTTAAACGTTCTCTTTATTGACTGATTTGTTAGTGCGCGTGGTCACGTCTACGCGTGATCGTATCGCGGGAGTTCAAACAACCATGATACAATGACGCCCAGTGTGTTCGAGCAGCTGTTTCGGGGATCCAGAAGTGGCCCGAGACGAACTGGGCTCCAGATGCACGAGAGGACCAAGACAAATCTAAGGTGTCAGAAAAGTGGTCCAGAGATTAGTTTCAAGTGCCACCGCTCTGCCGCCTAATATACTCTCCCCCTGCTATCAATCCTGCCCATCATTTCTTCTCCCTGCTGTTCCTGCTCTCAGCGAACTGTCAGCTCCTCTCAGGCTTATTGAAGGTCCCGCTTAACGTTGGCCGTATGACAGGAGTCAAACGGCCCGGGCTGCCATAACCACGTGCTGATATGATTTATTCTCTCCCCGAGGAGCCCCCTAATGAACAGAGATGTATGCTCAGCAGCCCCGTACATGTAACCTCCGTGTGCTCGGAGGACGCCGGCGCTGTAATATGATAAGTACCATGTCGATAGGCTGTATGATATGCTAATCATACTAAAACACGGAGCCTCGGGCTCTCCCCGTGTTTATTTATGAAGGCTTGACCTGAGGGAGAGCAATAATCGGCTTTTCTCTGAACTCTCTAACCCCGGGAGCCAAGGGAACCGCCAATCACACACATCTGAGTCCCATAATTCCCCCACCTCTCTCTCTCTCTCTCTCTCTCTCTCTGTTCCCCATCAACCCTGAGCTCAAATGGTAGATTTATGCAAACAGCACTGAGTGTGCATTTTCCTGCCCGCATTTGTCCGGGGCACATGTCAGGCGCTCAAATCATTAAACTAATTATTAATTGGGACCGACGTAAACAAGTTGTCAGCAGCCTGCCGGCCTCCGCGGTGTTCTCAGCTCAGCAAATATAACGCATTGATCTGAAGCTCGGACATCAAAACGAGCACTTTTCCTCTCGATGCAAATCCATGGCAGGGATTGCTCACATGTTCAGAGTGAAAGTTGCAAGCGTGGAATTAAAACCGTTTTGCTGATGATGGGGCTGCACACAGTCTAAAACGATGTTCCGATCATACATTTCTGTATAAATAATTTGCTATGGAGGGAGAAGGTGGATATTTGTAGAATAAAAATCCCATAAACTTTCATCACCAGCACAACAGACAAAATAATTAGATTTTTAAAAACTTTGAATTCTGAACTTCCAGGGTTTTTTTTTTTTTTTTTTCCCTTCAATGAAAGATATTGTGACCAGTTTCTTGAATCTGCAATAGAAAGTCTATCGATGTCTACATTAGTGCTGAACCACGATTCTAATGCTTTTTTTGCAATTATAAGTTTCGGTGATAAATCGTCGTGTTGCATGTACATGGCATTAATGAATTCAATAGTTCTGTCTCGTTCATTTTTATTTTAAATGTATTAAAGAGTAAGTGAAGTACAATTTGTTTCTCCCAACAACAAGTGGGACAGTATACAATATACTTTTAAACAGCACAGTTCGCTTCACACAGCAGCAGTTCAAATCTCAAATTCAATAGTAAACGCTCACAATATTTATCAGCCTTTTTTAGAGCATTTGTCGGCTCATCCCTGCACTGATTGGACCTCAGGTCTGAAGTGAAAATAAATTATGATGCTCCCTCGCCCGACATCATCCTTATAGGATGAAACGTAATCAGTTAGTTGGTGAAGTAACTTTTGGCTGGGATCCTAAATTTGAAGTAGGAATTGGGTAAATCAGTGCAAAGAAGGTGGATGGATTAAATTAATCAGGCATTGTTCAGAGTATCACCGAGACGATGTAATTCCAACAGTCGCTTTTCTCGACAGGACCTTCAGCAGCGTAAACAGGCTGCAGGAAGCAGAGCTTTTATTTTTAACGTTACAGTTCTGAGTCGGGCTCCAATTTTCTTTGTTCGGTGCTTTTTTCTTTCTCCACTGCTGCACGGGTGTCCATCCTGGAACGATCTGTGGCAGGGAGTACGTATATATATCACACGTACGTCACTATTGATCAAACGAAGCTCTCACATGACATAAGGCTATACCTACAGAATGATCTGCCAATAAAGAGAGGCGGTCCTGTGGTCCGTGCTGTATTTAGATTATAACTTACAAGATAAACAAGTGCAACACTTTAAAACGGCTGCTGAGCGTGTGAGGTTTGTAAGATGTGTGTAAATAATGACAAAACACAACTTTTCTGCTTTAGAAAAATGTATTTATATCAAGAGCGATGAGTTTCTGGAACAAAATCCCCTCTTACCTCTAGTTAGTGATGCTTTCTTTTTTAAAAATGTGATCAAATATGAAAACTGAATATGTTTAATCACAGTGACAATAGAAACACTGTGGGTACACCATCAACCTTTATCTTTTCTATAACTCATCACGTTTAAAGAGTCACGCTGAAACACATGAAGAAATTGTTTCCATTTAGAGACACTTTAAGATATAAACCACAAAATATGTGCAATATTGGACCAGTTTATACTTTTAAAATGTAAATGGCAGATAATACTGTTACTTAGTTACTTTGGCGCATTAAAATGTGCCGTGTAGAATTGAAACATCATACAAAAAGAAGTTGATGCGTTCCTATGAAGCCTTTCAACTGTTCTGCTCAATCAGTTCCGATTTGTTTGTGGTTGCAAATGAATACTATATTCATTTCTGTTTCCCCGCGATCGAGCTCCTCACCGGTTTTGTCACATATTTCACCTGATTACACGACTTTATCTTTGATTTCTCTGCAGTTTGTGTCTCCCGAGTTACTGCAAACACCAGGCAGCACTAAGAGGAGCTAGTTTAAAGCATATGTATAGAGTACAATGAATTGTAAATAACATTTCCTTTTCCTTTTTTCTTTCTTTTTTTTTTTTTTTAAATCTCTGAGTATTAAAAAAAAAAAAAGCTGAACTGTGTCCCGGGGTGGGGCTTGTATTAGAGCTCGGGCCTTGCATCTGTGAGCTAGGAAACAAAGGTTTGTTTGTGTGCCTCAATCACTCTTGCTCATGAAAGCAGACACTTACTTGAAAAAAAAAAAATCCTTCTCTCTCTCTCTCTCTTCTTTTTTTTTTTTTTTTTTTTTTTTTTCAGGGAAACACTCTAAACCAACATCCTGGGTATAAATTTGCAAAACGCAATACAGGCCTGATTGTGTGTTGAGTGGATGTGGGGCGCATACGAATAGACCCCTTCCTCTCTCTCTCTCTCCTCCTCCTCCTCCTCCTCCTCCAAATAGTAGCACTCATTCCCTCCTCTTCCTCCTCCTCCTCCTCCTCCTCTCTCTCTTCTCATGCAGGGCCAAGTAATGTACCTAAAAAAAAATAAAAAAAAGTTTTCTGGTTGGTTTCGGCTCTGGTCGTCTTGGTTTCAAGCTCGTCGTTGAGGCCAGATGCAAATCAGATGATCATTTCTACCCATTTTAGAAGGTTTTTCAAGATTTCACAATTAAATTGTGTTTTTGGCTTCGACTTGGCTGATGGAAATTTTCAACACATTTCATCTGATTTAAAAGAAAAGAATCCTCACGCGACTTCTGGCAGTTTACATGAGCCTCTCGGTCTACAGTGTCAGGATGAAGGCTGGGAGAATCCGAAAGGGAATTCTGGGAACAAGTGAAGCCTTGGCACTGTCACCAGGTCAGCTTGAAGCCCCCTCACAGCCCAGCCCTCAGCACCAGGTGTTCCCCCTGCATTCAAATGATACTCTTATTCATAGACTGCCCCGGCCGGAGTATTAAAACTCACAATTTGCAACTGAATGCTGATATAATCCTGGAAATATATGTCTCCATTAAAAAGTAGCCCATTTAAAAGGAACAAGGCGGCCTTTGTGCGAGGCTTTATGTATATTTATCAAGGCGCTAAAAGGGATCTAGGGGTGGGGGTTGAGGAGAAGGGGATAGCGGGTTGGGTGGTGGGGGGGACGGGGGGGGGGGTGTGACGGAGGCAGACTTTCCAACTGTTTACATGTTAATTTTAAACTTAACAGCCCTTGTCCTGGAACTATTTATACACTGAATGCAAATCAATTTCTTCTCCTTTTGTCATGGCTCTTTTTTCCGCTTCTTTCAGACACTTGACTGTTGATGGAAAAATGCTAATTATTGTGTGCGTGGAAAGTTTGCAGGCAGGATCACGCCGACATTTTGCTGAAATGATTTTTGAGTTACACTTTGGTTACAACAGGTGTCAGTTAATGAGTTTACCCTGCCCTTTTCTTATTTTATTTATTTATTTTTCAGAAAAGTCTTCTCTGTTGGTACGTTTGTATGTTATTCGCAAGTTTATGAGGACAACATTGACTCTCCTACGTGGGCCAAGTAATCCACGGTGTTGAACCACCATTGAGAATCAAAGCTTTCAAAAGGTAGCCGAGCTCGTTAATCGTTTCACTTTATCTTTTGGCTCAGCACATGAACTAATAATGTCATGGAAATGTTCACACGTATATTCTAATATTAATTTGTCTTGTGTGTGGTGACACAAAACAAATGAGCTTGTTTTGTTTGTTTGTTTGTTTGTTTTTAACTCTGCATGGTCGTAGTTTTGTCTTCTACCTAAGACCAAGACCAGAGCATCTCAAACCCAAGGCAAGACCAAAACCTTAAATGGCCAAGACCTAGGCAAGGCCAAGACTTTAAGGGGCAGAGATCAAGCAAATACCAACGCTACACCATCCCACGACCAAGACAAGATGAAGACGAAGACTAAGACAAGACCAAAACTTTAAGGGACCTAGACTGAGTCAAGACCAAGACAAGAGCACCCAAAGACCAAGATAAAACCAAGTTCCTAAAGGGCCAAGACTGACTCAAGACCAAGGAGCCGTCCACACCAGGTTAACCTAAACAAGCTGTTTTTGCCCCATCAGCCACATGAGGCGGTGTTTCAGGAGCCTGAAGACGGGGTTTTTTGAACACGTGTCCCAGAGTGGGTAAATTCTAAAACCCCAGCTCGTCGGCAAAGACGATCCTCCGTGGACAAAAAATTATGTAATCGCCCCCCTCCTCCCCCCACCGTGGTCCGCAACGTCACCTAATAACCACAACAATCACGGACTAGAAGCTCCGGTCGAGCTGCAGAAGCTAGGAGCAGGCGGAGCGGGGCCATAGACCTATAAAACTAGAGTTATATATAGTGGTTTATGTGTTTATGGGCAGAAGTCTACGTCTAAATTTCTATGTGGTCTGTCTTCTTCTGCGTTTTTGTTGTGTTTGGTGAGTCACAGCGCCCCTGAAGGCCTGGCATGTGTACTACATGCCCTGGAGCCTCGTGTTGAGCTGTGTTCATAGTGAGGTGTGGACGGAAGTTTTTTTGGGAAGAAGGCCAGGGAGAAAAAAGATCGTTTTTCTTGATGTGGATGTACTGCAAGACTTCAAAAATGTGCTTCGACGACCACTCTCGAGTATTAAAACTCTGTCTATTAACATAACGTCAGCCTAGCTAATGTTATGTACAAGCTTGTTAGACCCTTTGTTCAGATCAGCTACTGTCCAGTTTTTAGAAACATAACTCTTCAGTAGACCAGGTATTACATTCTTTTGCCCAAACGTTCCTCCTAAAACTGGCTGTCGACCACCTTTAAATATGTTTTGTGGCTCCACACGGATCTTATTTGGTGGAAAATGGTAAAAAAAAAAACCCCACTGCAGATCTAAACTGAGCCTGTTGTCCCAGTGTGACTCAACGTGACCCCTCAGTGTCAGAAACCAAGCGTGGCCTTTACGTGGTCTGAACGTAAGGATGTAGACTTTAAGGTGACGTGAGGTGGTATTTGTTCCGCACCACTCATGAGTTTGAATCCTCACAGGCCTGCAATTAACGTCTTCCTTCATATTAAGAGTAACCGCAGTCTTTCCTGAAGCTTAACCAAGTGTTTCAGTTACTTAATCTCAACCATGCCTTAGGATGCCATAACAATTAAAGGGCATAAACAGTGTGAAATGGATGTCGAAGCCTTGTTGAAAGTTTGTTTGTCGCAGCGAACAAAGTGGGAAAGTGACAGAAATGAAGGGACGGAGTTTGATATGAAATGTGGTCAGCTGAGACGCCATGGCAACTGGTCAGGAGTCCACGGGGAAGGAATGCGTCTAATGAAATGTAACAATACCAGACGCACAGACACACACACACACACACACACACACACACACACACACACACACACACACACACACACACACACACACACACCCCTTCTGCGAGTGAGTTTTATGGCTGGAGTGCCAAGGCTCAACTTTCTAGCTTTGTTCAGTCGGGTTGCAGATGTTTGGCTCATTATGTTTAGGTTCTGCTTTTGTTTTTTGAAGACAGATTTGATTGAACAAGCAAATGTCATCACTTTAAGAGCGATCCTCCAAGGGCTTTTTATGCCGGTGTCAATAAGTGATAAAACATCTTTTCACAAGTGTATATTTTTGTCCTTCTCCCTCACTTGATATTTTTAGTCTGGAGACTCGAGAGATGACAAGGTCTCCTGGAGTGAATAGGACATCAATTAATTATGCAGTCGTTGCCAGAGTCACAAACCTTGCGATGTGAGTTAAATGTAAAGCAGAGTGGAATACTTTCCGGGTATAGCGATTTATTAGGAGGGTAAATAAAAAACACTTAGTTGTGATTAAAAGTAGTTTGAGTGCTTCTCGCCACTCTGGTTCAAATAGAAAATAGAAATAGAAAGAGCCTTTTTATTTAAAGCGCCCAACAGGAGACCGAAGCTTTATTGCTGAGCCACTGTACGTTTGGGGAGTCTGATTTCTCCAAGTTGGCTGGATTGTCTGAGCTGAACTTGATGAGAGCGGCTGGTTGTGCCGGTCTCTGCACGCAAACATGCATAAATCAGCCGCCGCTGCCGCCTCTCGCTCTCTTTCTGTCTGATTATGATGCTAATATCGCCACTCTAAACAAAGAAACAATCCCAGTGACAGAAACGAGAGCCATAACGCTCTCGTGTTACAAAAGAGGGAAAGCAGCGAGGTATTATGCGGGCTTACAAGACAGTGGGGCAGAGGGCGATGCCTACGGAGAGGTGTCCTCATCCCGCTAACGCGCTCACCTGAAATTATGCACAAGACCATTGTGTCCAAATATCATAAAATTGATGCGTGGACGTCCCGGCCCTCCCTTCAAACATGAGCGGAAATTATTATTTGTGTGGCCGCGGAGCCGCTGAGAGACAATTAGTCATATTCGTATGCTGAAATTAATTGAGAGAGATGCGGGAGATAAAGACAGAGAACAAAGGCGGCTTTCTGTCACTTTTTTCCATCTGACAGGGATAATTAGATATATGAAATTGAAATTCCTCACTAGGGGGTCCTGTTGACAACGTTATTTTCTGTTCACTTTCCTCTCCCCCCACTTTTTTCTTTTGTGTTCCTGTTTATGCTAATTTGGACCCAGTGTTTTGTTTTTTTGTCTTTTTTTTTTTTTTCCTCCCTGACCGCTAAAAGCAGCTTCCTCCTCAGCCCCTGTGAGTGGATTCACAGCAGAGTGGGTGAATGAGCCCATCAGCCGACTGCTACCTGTGATTTCACGAGGAAATTCACCCATCTTTTCTTATGGGCTGGCCTATTTATTTATTTATTTATTTATTTTTAATTTGTATGTGTTTTTCCTATCTATGCAGGCCCCATGTAGTATAAAAAAGTATGAAAAAATCTGTAACGCATGAATAACTACCCTGTATTTACTAATATGTATATATAATGTCAGGATTTCTTTCTTTTTATTTCAAAATAATTCAACTTTCTTATATATCAATTTTGGATTTACCTTTTTTGTAAATGTTTTTTTCTTTTCTATTAGTCTTTATATTTCATTAAGCAGGCTCACTAACTATCTAAGAAACACTTCATTTTGAGTGTTTTTCGATGTTGACGCTTCCTGTGACGTTAAGCTGAGCGCTCAATTTCTCCTAACCAACGACTGTTTCCCCTATGTTGGTAATAAACCAGTACAGCTACACTAAGCAACTAAAACAAAGAAGTAAAGTTGGATTTGAATAACTTATTACTGTTGAGTTCATATTATCACCCTTATTGACACTAACTGCTGCGGTCAGAAACGTTAAAGCCGATGTATTTTTTTTTTAATGTTGGTCCACTAGTGGGTGCTGATGGGTGATCATCTAAGAATAATACCATGAATTAAAAAGCATGTACCTTATAACTTGCCAAGAGTGTAATAAAACATTCGAGCCAATATCAGAATAACATTTTGCCAATACTTTAATAGGTTATCACATTACTGGCTGGCTGGTCAGTACATCACTAAAGTAGTATATTAAAATGTAATAACTGCAGCCAATATTGTAAAAATACATAAATGCATTTCTTGGAAAAAAAATGTGTTTTTGCATTTTACATACAGTTTGCTTTAAGTGAATAGGGGTAGTGGATGGCATGTGCAGCAACCTCGACTGGTTGCCATTAGTCTCATTTTAAATACATTTATTTTCTTACAATTTTCTTACAAATACATTTATACCAGGCAAAATTATTAAATTGAAAGTCATCAAAAACATGTTTTTTTTGGTGATAAAAGTTGAAAACAGTGTAGAGTAGCTTATTTTACAATTTGATGCCGCTCTCTGATTGGTTGTGCACGCTCAGCCCTCGCTGTGACTCCTCTCTGATGCGTTGCGTCATGTGAACGGCCCTCGCAGCATCAGAGACGAACATCTGATAAAAGAACATTGTGGTCTGAGTGGAATTATGGGTTATGTCACCTTTCACCACAAAACTAGACGGGGCCTCTGCACAGTTTTCCTTGTACATGAGAAACGGCTGCTGCCGCTTTTCTCACAGGCGAGGGACCGACCGCCACGCAGCAGATATGACGCTGAAATCATGAGTGAACGTCTGTGGTGAAAATTGAATTTTATCACATTATCGCAAATGTTTTAAGTTGGTTGGTGCTTCAGCTGCACTTCAGCTTATATTAACACACGCATTGATTGACACGAGGGCTCATTTTCAAGCACGATACAATGAACATTTTTGTGGGGATGCTCCCATTATCTATATTAATTGGATAGTTAACAAATTAAAAACTCAGAAAGCAAGTGTATTAAAACTGCTGGCATGAGTCCAAAATGTCCTTTTGATTTCAAAATGTAAATAACATCAACTTTCTATGTATGTTTGTTTGATAATTGGGGGGAAAAAAATTATGCTTTTCCAATGTTGCACAAACAAAATCATTCTAAAAGGGGGTATTGAAAAAAAAAAAAAAAAGCGAAAAGCAATGAGGATGGAGCGTGGTTGTTAGAAAGGGGAAGGGAGGCAGGATGGAGATATGAATTGAACCGGAAAGAGCCTTGTGTCTAATGCTTGCCACATTCGCTCTTGTATGAAGGTCTAATTACCCATCGGTATTTGGTGCCAGCGTTCCCAGGTCCCAGCAGCCCCTGGGCCAGTGCAGGCACTGAGCGTCCAGAGCCAGCTGCCTCCCAAACACTTGCAGGTATACAGGCCGGCCTAATAGTCCTTACCACAAGGGAGCCAGATGAAAGAGCAGGAAACTGCTGCCAGAAGCCCTGAAAGGACTTATGTAAAGACAGAAGAGAGATCCGGGCATGTGAGAGAGGCTAACTCCGCCTCAACTTATCTACCTGTTCTCATACGAGCACATTCCAACCGAGCCAGTGTGAAATATAAATACCTCATAATCTTACCTATTCCCATATCTGTACTTTATGTAGGTTGGTGGTTGGGCTGCACAATGGATTGCAAATGGACTGTTGTCGCAATATCAACATGCGCAATATAAATATTGCAATTGGGGATGTTTCTATCATGTTTGGACTATCGGATGAAGACCGACTGCACTGGATTGTGCTGATGAGGAATATTATTCCATGTCATAACTTCAACAGTATAGCAAATCTTGTGTACAAAAGTATAAAAATCAAGGGGAAAGGAAGGAGAACCTGATTAAAAATGGGTCCAGGTGGAGAAAGAGGACTGTTATTTAGAAGTATAAATCAAGACAACACCATAAGACTTACATTTTTATCACAAGTCATACCACACGTTTAATTAATATCTCGCAGCCCCGCTTGGTAGATACTATCATGTAATTAGAAACTAAACTATCACCTGTGTACATAGTTAATAATTAATGCAGTATGGGCAAAACATTTCTGACAGTAAAACGTTCATGTAAAAACTTTTAACAATTGTATGTTGGTGGGTGGGACGTCTATACGGCCAGAAATGAAATAAGCATACAAACATGGAAGCTCTCTTGTCTGTGTGTTTTACTCGACAAGTAAAATTACTTGGTTGGAAATAAACCAAATAAGCTAACCGAGGCCCCGTTTACACTTTTCGAGTGAAAAGACATAGTTTTGCATTTACACAGCAACATTTTGAAAACCAATGTCCATTTACATGGAAATGGCAGAACCATTTAAATCGGTCATATTATGCAGAATTCACTTTCTAATAGTTTTCCTACAATAATGTGTGTCCCCTTACCTGGGAATGATGCCCCCAGAAGTGAAGAAAGTCTGTCATCTCTCTTCCTGGCTTGTTTCTTTTTTTTTAAAAAGTGTGTTGCTCCAACCAGGGAATCAGAACTCAAACCCTATATAGTGTCATTGGGGGTTTAGCCAACCCCAATCAAGGTTTGACCTTGATTGGCCTTTGACCTTACCACTATTAGGCAGCTCTGCTCTGGCACATGGCACAACCAGAGGAAATACTTCCTCCTCTTCCCAAGATGGGCATGTGTGGGCGGAGCCAGTCCAGCTCACAGAGACACAGCGGATTCTGAATGCAGCTCCCATGACCCAATATTCAAATGGCTGAAAATCAAGAAAATGCTGTATTTAAGGTTTTTGGACCAACGAGACCCATGTGAAAGTGTGGTAAAGATATGTCACCCTTCAAAACAATGTAGTTTATGTGCCAAGCCATGATATGGTGCTTTTGGTTGTTTTTGTAGTGAAACCACATACACTTGTGCACAGACAACTATATGGTGTAAAGATTAACTGTGGTGACATTCATGCACGGACATTCGTGTGCATAAATGATGACGTTGGATTGCTATAACAGGTGACTGTCAACTATAAAACCACCAAGTCCAAGGAGAATATGGACTGGCAGTCATGACATTATGGAGGCCGCCATTGTTGTTTTTGCCCCTTGTCCAAGTGCAGAAGAAATGTTGCATTTTCCCTGTTTCCATGGAGACGGTTTCTGAACATCTTTGAAAAGTTCCACCTTGGGAGTCGTTTTCCAAAAGTTGAGTTTTCAGACACTCAAAGCATCTGTGACATGGAAACGGGCAACGAAAGTTTCCCGTTTCCTCTTGAAAATGCCGTGGTGCGGTTGGTCGTCTCTCAATCAAAACGTTGCAGGTTCGATTCTTGAGCTGTCCACATGTTGAAAGGTCCTTGAGGACACAGGACACCCCAAATCGCTCCCAGTAGATGGACTGAGTGCTTCGCATGGCAGCCGCTTCCATCGGTGTGTGAATGGGTAACTGTGATTAACAATGCAAATCGCTTTGGGACTGCTATGCTACCAATTGTTCATGTAAACGCAGCCTTAGTAAGCTGGTGCTGGTCTGAAAGGGACCAAGCAATGGACTTATCTAATGAGTTCAACCCAGTCTGCTTGTCATGCTTTCAATTACAAAAAAACTGCAAAAACTCACTGCATCATTGAGTTAAAGCTACGAAAAAGTAGTAAGCAAAGTGATGACTGATGCTAGACAAACATTAACTTGATGATTAAGTAGCCGATGCTAAAGTTCATGGAAACGAGCTCAAATGGCTCAATTCTTCTCAATTAGCTTGTTGTGACACTTTTAATTCTAGTCCGAGTTAGACCACACAGCTCCGATACAATTCGAGAAAATGTTTCCGAGCTAACTAGCTCAGCCACTGATCGGAGTCAACAATTATAACCAGCAAGCCTCCAGGTTTGTTAAGTTTCATTTGGGGAGTTGACTTAAGGAGAAAGCAAAAACAGGGTTAATCTAATCATGCCCGTGTGCCGAAATGATCCATGTAGGTTGCCTTATTGGATCCTTTAAAAGACTGCATGTGTACTTCTTGTGTTATTTTTGAAATGTAAACGCCATCTCTCCGTCTGTCTGGTCAGTGTCTCAGTAGAGGAAAAGTGTCTATCTGCGTGGGATGTGATGTCCCTGAACAGGGCAGGGCGGGAACATCGCCAATGGTGACGACTTCAGATCCATCCTGAGGAACAGGAATTCCCACAAGCTGGATAAACATGCAGTGTGGTAGGAGGGGAGCGGGTTGTCTGATGGGCTTCTCTCTCCCGTCTTTGATCGGGGACATTCTCCAGATTTTCTTATATCTTACACAATCGTCCAGCCCAACCGGTGGGTGAAAGGATTGTCCGACTCATTTTTCAGGCTGACTGTTGTGCTTTCACTGTATATATTTTTGATCTCAATGTATATTTCCCAGTGAAGGCTGATGAGTGATATGCGAGGATGGGTGGAGTCGGGACATTTTACTGCCTTCAGCGTTACCTCAGCTTGTTTTCGTAGATGGCATTTGTCACTCTGTGATTGCTCAAGAATGACAGAAATATTACAAGTCTGCAGTTTAATGCAAACTCTGTTCATCCTAATGGATTCAGACACAAGCACTGATGGACTGACCACACATTGGAATTTAGTTTCCTTCGGGGGGTGGTGGTGGTGGGGGGGGTGGGGGGGGTGGGGGGGTGGCCGGTTGTTTGTGTGCTTCAAACACACCCCAGCTTTATAATTCTTTCAGCACTGGAATATTCTGCTTCTGTCTCTCAGCGAGGGCGCCTTAAATTTCACGCGTACACGTCGGCATCCGCGCCCTCATATGTGATTACTGTGAATCAACTCTTTGTGCATGGCTCAAGTCATAAAACAGAAGAGAAAGAACATCGTTATGCTGGTGGGGCACCTCACTAAAACGCTCCAGTGACAGAAAATGAAAAGCTGTAATTCCTCCTGTGAAGTGAAGTCTGACTTGTCGGAGTAAAGCACTTCCTATCCTTTTGTTCAGATCTCAAAGGGAATTATAGAGGAGAGAGTCAGATATGGCTGTTAATAAGAGCAGCGAGCCCTGACCAGATCAACGTCAAAGTGATTTAGACCATGACAGTTGTATTAAACTAATGAAAACGCCTTGGTTTAACCTGGATGCTCATATTTTTTTTGCACCTTCTTCCGGGCTTATAAAACATAGTAAATCTGGCATATTTTACAGTCGGCGGACCACATAAATCTTTGTCATACTCTTTATCTGCAGAGCCATCAGTTGATGAAGATAGCTGATTTTTTTTTTTTCTTCTTCCATTTCAGAATTGATGCCATCAGCTCTCATATTGATAAGCAAAGAGGAAGTCGGGGGGGGGGGGGGGGGGGGGGGGGGGGGGTCCTAGGCGAGGTGTCAGTGGTGGTGATGGTGGGGGTGGGGGTGGGGGATGGAGATCAATGGGCTAATAAAACAAATCGATTGAATGAAACCACAGAAAAAAGTGAAGTCATTAATTTGCAGAGACAGGATGATCCCACCAACCACATGCATTGATTAGAAATGAGGTCTGTGGAGAACCTTCAGGGGGTATCATATTAGTGGAGGGAAACAATGGCCTGGGTGGGGGGGGTGAGGGTGGTGGGGCTGGCGGGTGTTTGGAGGTGGTGGTGGTGGTGGTGGGGCCGCTGTCCTCCGAGGGTTTGCAGCTGAGCCGATGCAGGAGAATAGGTTAACCGGCGGATCAATGTCCCCTTCAGGAGAACTCAAAGAAAACGCGGGCACAATGTTTGCTCACTGCGGCGCACTGTCAACACAATATCTGCAGGTGCGATGTTTCCCCTCGGCTTTCAAACGCAGTCCTATCGATCCCCCCCCCCGCTCCGCTCTCCTCTTAAAACCAAGTGTACTCAAGCATGATTATGATATTGAATACATCATAGAGTACAAAGAGGTCTGCAAATAGGGTCAGAGGTGAGGGCTAATGTTCCATTTTTATCAATATTATTATTGTTAATCATGATTTCTAATCAATAATATTGGACTGAGTTATGCACACGGACGCCTATTACCCAATGCTGGGAGCGCGGTGGAGTGCGCAAGATTTGCACTCCGGATAAAAATGAAATGGCAGCTGGCTTGTTGAAGGTGGGCGCAACCTGCTCATAGGTTGCTAAGAACCGTGTCTACTAAAGGTCTTGTTCTTATATTAATGGGGACAATCCCGATGTTGCACACACTGAAGCGGATGTACTGACAGGGTAAAACTCAGGATTGCATCCGAATGACGTTCGTTGATATGGGATGTCAAGTGGATCCCAAAAACACTAGGAAGAGTTCATGCATAAACGTTGTAGTCAAGACCGCCTAAATCTCACCAGATTATCCTAAGACCAAGACCAAGACTGTGGCCTTGAGTACTACGACCCTCGCTAATAGATTAATGTCCAAGTTTCTACATTGTGCATTGGAAAATGCCCTTTAACATAGATGTATTGTTCCTCAAACTTTCCTCAGCTGGCCCACCATGATTTTTTTTTTATCCCCAGACTTATTATCTATTTTATAAGTCGCATCTCTTCTCGGGTCTCGCTTCTTTTCATTTTTTTCATCTGTTGTTCTTTTGTAAAACAGTCTAACGCACGCAAAAACCTTCATTTAGTTGCTTCTGTTTGATACCACTCATCCCCCGCAAAACACATGCAAACCAAAAATCTCAGGATTTCAGTAAGTCGGGCCTGAACCTCAACTTCATGAATCGTCTTTTGCTAAATTCTGAACCTGAAAATCTGCAAAGTTTCCCCACTGGTCAGGGTTTGTCCGATCTGCAGACGCAGCATAGCTTTTCTGCCGCCGTTTGGGCAAAAGAGAGCAAAGAAAAGCAGGTGATGTGAGATTGACGACTTAAATACTTCATCAATCAATGCTGCAGCCAATGTGTTGTTTGGTGATTGGTGGAGAATTCAGGCAATCCATCTTTCCCTACCAGCAACTGGCATTCCAGATTCTCCTCAGGTTCTCCATGTATTGCCTTTATTTCTTTATTTTCAGGGTTAACCTAGGCTGCAGGTGTGTGTGTGTGTTTCTGTGTGTGTGTGTAGGGTGGGGGCCTCCGTGCTGTTCCTTCACCTGTTATTAGAGTCCTTTAGACATGTATGCCGCTGCAAAGTGCACCAAACACACACACACACACACACACACACACACACACACACACACACACACACACACACACACACACACACACACACACACACACACAGTGCCAATTCACCATCAGTCCTAGCATGCTAACTAAATCATGCCAGAGAAATTTGAAGGCATTAGTATAATTACCGTAATTATATGTAAATGAGATTATAACCAAGACGACTGGCAGTGTACATAAGCTTTGAAATTAAATTTTTTTTATTTTTTTATATTTTAATTGAGAGTTGTCTGGTGTATTTTGGCGGGGATGTTTTACATTGCAGGTTGCACGTCGACCAGGAATACAAGCCTAAATGCTAATACGCTGCTGAAAGTGTGCAGGGGAAGCTTAACAAGCCAAATGGTACAATGGAAAACTGACATCCCGCAGCCAGTAAAATCTAAACTGAACTGAGGGTTTGGTCAAAGAAAGTCTGATTCACAGCCTTAAAAGCAGAAAAACCACAGAGTTAAAGCTGTTGTCCCACATAAACAAAATTTTCCACTGCAAGGTGGCAATGTTTAGTTTTGTCAGAATTGTGCTTTTTTTTTAATGGAAGGAAAACACAATTAAACAACACAGTTCTAGTTAACGCATGTTTGACAGCAGTGATATGGACATAATGGTGGTTTAAGCATACTACAAACTATCCAACAACAACGAGGAGTCCCGAATGTGTCGGATCAGACCTGATATTATTACGGAGTAAATTTCCCCTCCGTGATTACCGAGCACACACGCTGCACTTTCTCTCTTTTCACACTAATCCCCCCCCCACCTCACCCCCCCCCACCCCCACCCCCACCCACCCCCCCCCCCTCTCCATGTGGTCGCAGTAATACTGAAGCCCGTGGGTTTTGCTTAATTAAAATACATCCTTTTTGTGTTCCCCTCGGAGTCCGGTGATAGAATAACTATGCAACGGGGTTAGCTGTATTTAGCTCCTTGAGGAGTTAGCCAATGTTGTGTCAGGCAGCCGCTCACAGCTAAATCAACAACCACCCTGCAAAGAAGGGAGGAGAGGAGGGGATGGATGGGGAGGAGGGGGGGGCTTTTTCTCACACAGCAGCGACATTTTCATGCTAAGCTCCGAGCTTGAACTGAAATCCTCTCACTTATCCTCAAATCCAAGATGAAATACTGTCAGATGCAGTGCGATCCGGAGGAAACCTGCTGGGAGAGTGACGGGCCGAGCGGAGAGATGTATGAGTGACTGATGGTGAGAGGCACAAGCGTGTGGGGATAAGTGTGTGAGGAGGAGGAGGAGGAGACTGTGAGGGGAGGAGGAGGAGGAGGAGGAGGAGGAGGAGGAGGAGGTTTTATACAATGATTTGTCAGAGGAAGAGTGAGTGACTCACGTCAGTTTGATGCCCTGTAGTCAAGGACACAGAGGAAACAACAGCGGCGAACTGGACTCAACTGTTTATTTAGCCAGTCATCTTGAATCATCTTGAATATAAAATCATCACTTTTTTTTTACCTTTTAAATGATTAATCATTATGCACAAACACTTAAAAACAAAGTTCAAGTGAATATTTGTTGAAAATATCTCTAATATTAATAAATCCAGTGTACCAGACAATCAAACGCTGAGCGGCTGCTCCATACTTTGGCGTTTTAAATTATTCTAATCATGGTTATGATTATAGTGATCTTTCCTCTGTCTAATATTTCTTCCAGTTTGAATGAATGTTTTGGTTCCAGTGGCGTTTCTATAGTTGTAGTCCATAGCTTTTTCATTAGCAACATTTTTCACTTCAAACTGATTTTAGTTTATGAATAAATCAATATATAGACTTACTTAACTGAAAAAAAAAACATGTTTATTTTATGCAGTTGTTTTTTATTGTGTGCTCCATCCTTCTTTATTTCTATGGCACTTTACATACAAAAATAATGCAGCACAAAGTGCTTTACACTATGAAAACAAACATAGTACCTTCTGTCCTAAACACACACACACACACACACACACACACACACACACACACACACACACACACACACACACACACACACACTCACACGGAATACATTTAAAATCAAAATTGAACATGCATGAAAGAATAAAGACAAAGAAAATGTAGTAATGATACAATAACTGTAAAAAGTACTGAGAGTAGGTCAGATGAATAGGTAAATATTTGGAAAAGAGGTTAATAAATAGAATAAATTAATAAATACAAATCAGTTTAAAGCCTGGTGGTTCAAAACGGTGGGTGTTATATGTTGGATCCTACATAAGTGCCATTCTGTTCTGCCCTCTGCTCTTCAGGCTGTTATTTGAATAACACAGCAGGAATAACAGCTAGATTTTTAACATTGAGGTGATACCAAACACATGATGTCCATTGCTGTGCTCTTATTCATCTCGCAGGAACTAAAAATTCCCATCTACCGATCGACTATTTTGGTATCTTGTATAAACAAAACAAAAAAAACACACATGTGGTGTTTGTAACAAGCTAAACTACACTAATAAAACATAAATCTGCATAATTCTTTGATTTTCACTGATAATTCTTGTCTTTCTGCCGCTGCTGACTTGACCCGACATTCAGCTGCACTCACTGTATTTAAACTTTTTATCATTTCTACTACTAAAGCGGCAGATAGAGGGAAAAAAAGCACTTAAAATGAAACTTAATTATAAGACTTTTATCTAACTTAAGTTTGGAGAAAAAAGTTTTGGAGATCAAATGTTTTTAAAAAGACATTAATTCCTTTTTTTTTTTTTTTTTTAAATAAAGATGATAAAACTCATAAAAATAAACAGCTGTGACCGTCATTTATACTGGAAACAAACAACACATTTAAGCAAATTGTGACATTTTCAGAGAAAACATTGATTTTTTTTTCATGTAATTTCTTAAGAGTAGCTGACACAACAAAAGACTGAGACCATGAGATCATTGCAGTTGACGTAGTCACGGCCTCAAAGCCATGCAGTCAGGGTCAGTTTGTAAAAACACCCTTAACATAACAGCTATGGAAGCGTTTTGGACATTTCACTGTTTTTTGCACCGGAAGGTTTCATTAAAAATGGCTTTATGATGAGATTGTAGTCATTGTTTGGTTTGTGAAATCATACTTTTTAAGAAAAAAAAACTTTGCACCACAACAGAAAAAAAACAACAACCTTGTTTAACTTTCCAATACGTCATTTAGATCATAACACCGGTTTTTGCATTATTGCACAGATCGACGTCTGTGATGAACAAACAAAGTGATTAATACTCTCTTGTTTCACAAGTGTGAATAACAAAAGTTGGGTAATATTTGAAGGTTGCATACAGCTGCTAGAAGTAAATAGTTCATGTTAGATTTAACTGCTGACATCCCCTCATATAACATAGAACATGTATCATTTTAGCCTGAGCAGTAAAAATCTGTTAAATGGTGAATAAAAGTTAGAACAAGTATGAAGCAAAAGTACAGATATAAACACTAAAAAGGCAGATTGGGGCATATTTAAGGTAAACTGGATAATGTTACACATATATACATCTAAAAAGCTATGTTTTTGCATTTTTAAGAAGGTATTTACTGTTTCTCATTGCGAGGGCAAAGACACACGTCACTCATATCGGTATTTACAGTTACTAAATCTCTGAGGATGAGGAACCTCCACAGATTGTGCCAATGTTTGACTTTATCTAAATCTACTATCAATAAGAGATTCAAACACCTTCGGCCTTCAGGGTGAGAGCAGTGCTAGCAGACATGCTAACTGCTAACAGACAGCTCAGGTTCAGGGATAGTAGTGGGACACATTTATCAGCCTTTATCAGACATTAGTTTCCATCTAATACTACCACAAACAGAACAAATGTGCACTATTGTACTATTTAAAACACGGTAAAACATATTTATCTTTCCTCCCTCACATGCTATCTGTACATGGTAATGATGTTGACAGGCCTGAGAGCTCTGGAGCTCTGCAGTCCGACGCTTTATGTGGGATATCGGGGCTTGATATTTGGAGGGTGTGTATGTCCCTCATCTCCGAATAGCTCTAAGGCACGAGCAGGAAATGGAGTCCTGGCATTTTGTTTTGCATCAGTGCTCCTCTTTATTAGAGAGGAACAGAATCGGCATAGAATAATAATTGGAAAATTGTAAGCTTGCTTTCATTATAATTAGCGAGATCACAGGATGCAATAATCCAATTATTTTACTTAAAAGCAAGTTCCCTCGTCCCTCCGCAACGCCGTGCGGCAGGAAGCGCGGCCTCGTCGGAAAAAATAAAAAAAGAGCGAGGCGAGCCTCGCTCGCCCGCCTCTCCCGCCTTCCCTCGACTACATGTAAACACCAGCATGCTTGAGTGTGCTCAGACAGCTGAACATACACTGACATATGAACGCCATTTAGGCCCGCCATAAACACACACGTGCGCACACCTCAACAACATACAAATAATTGAGTAAGATTTGCTGGTACATTAAGTTTAATGTGTTTGACATTCGGCGGCGGGGGGGTGGGGGGGGTAGGCGGAGGGCACGGTGCGGGGCGAGGAGCGGAGTGGCCGCGCCGCGTCTTTCTTCAATCAGGGAACCGCGGGGGCTTCGTTTTACAGCGAACCCAGACCCGTCAGAGCTAATTAGCGCTGCCGCAAATGGACGCAGGTCGCGGCTCTCAGCGGATTGGTCCGCGAACGGGAGTGGGGTGGTGGGTGGGCCTGTGGGTGGGGGCGGGCGGGGTGGGAGGCGGGGTCGCCAGAGGTCAAACCTCCGGTATGGAATGATATAAACAATCATCTATAGACCACAAACCAATCAATGCCTTTTAACACCATCCACTTCCTGCTCGGCTGCGCTCAAAGGCCAGAGGTCAACGTGCAAAAAAAAAGGGCGGAGTTTGACAGTCGGAAGCTCACACTGCTGACGGTCTATTCATCTGTATTCTGGCAATCAATACACGGGCAAAAATATCAAGTACGTTCACATCCAATCTGTCATAGGATCCGTTTTTCTTACTTCTCTGGGTAAATAATAGGTTTAAAAAAAAAAAAAAAAAAAAGCAGTAATGGTGCATAAACATGTTCTTTTTGGGCCGTTAGAAGCAAATACTACAGTGTGTGTTTTCATGCACGCTGAATGAGGCCACTTCAACATCAACATGAAGTTCCGCAATTAGCTGAGCACAGAGAAAGGACAGAGGGGGGAGGAGGAGGAGGAGGAGGAGGAGGAGGAGGAGGAGGAGGAGGAGGAGAAAGATGGAAACCAACGCTCGAGGAATTGAATTACCGGAGCCTTTTCTCATTATCATTTAGCCGTCTTTTACGGCCCACCAGCAAGAGATGATGTTCCCATGACCCCCGCACAATGCGCCGACATATTATTCAATCCTGCCTCGATGAAATTCCTGCAAATAAAACCTTTGTGCCGGGCAACAGCTAATCATTTGACAGATTGCACCCCCCCCGCCCCCTTTCCCCCCACAAACCCCCCCACCCACCCCCACCCCACACCCACCCATACCCTCCTCCTTCTGGCTCAGGTTACAGTGAGTGGAGTGGCCATGTTTTTTTGGGCCTGCCTCTTTCCAGCTACTCTCCCCGAGCCCCCCGGTGCACAGAGGGGCTACTTTGACAAAATCCCAGAGGGCCTCATTCTTTTCAGGAGATTATATATTTCCCCCCCCCCAACTCCTCCCCCTCTCTCTAACCATCTATCCATCCGAAATCAGGGGAGCATGATGTGTGTGTGTGTGTGTGTGTGTGTGTGTGTGTGTGTGTGTGTGTGTGTGTGTGTGTGTGTGTGTGTGTGTGTGTGTGTGTGTGTGTGTACATATATACCTCTTTTCATGTGTGTGTGACAGTCGTCGCTCCGTTGTGTTTTTTAAATTTAAAAGTAAAGTGAGTAGAAGACAAAAGAGTTCATGAAAGTTAGAAAAATAAATGTGTGAAATATTTGTTTGGTTTGTTAATTCTGTTAGGCGTCTTCCATCAACTACCAATGAATCTGGAAGAACCCCCCCCCCCCCCCCCCCCCTCTTAACACTAAATTAAAGAGTTGGGAACATTAAGGGATTAAAGTTTTGGGTGGGCATGCCTTTGGCTGCGGTTCAGTCCACTAATAACAAGAGTTTGTCATTATAGCGTTCGGACATGGACCACCAAGATAAATGCCAACACATGTTTGAAATATCTGGAGAGTAATGGCATTTTTTTATACCCGCAGCCCCTTTTCCTTCTTCACCCCCGGTAAAGATCCCGCCTTGACTTGGACACGCCGACATCTTTAGTTTGATCTGTTGCAGGTGGAATAATTCAGGCGGACGGAGGTGTTGAAAGAGGTTAAAGCTAAACACGGAGGTGCAGGTGGGACATTTACACCATGTGCCTTTAAATACGTCTGTAACATAACTGAGATCATACGCCGATGATGAAGAAGTGTGATTACGTCTTTTTCTCTGGTATGTAGATTATTTGTAAGTAGTACTGGAAACTGAGATGAAGCTTTAAGTAGTCGTCCGCTTCACATTTTTCATAATAACATAAACTTAAAATCCAGTTTTGCCTCAGTGACACTCTTTTGGATCATATGTATTGTTACTATATGTTTAGTGTAACTTGTTGTTCGAACTTTAGTTAACAGTACATTAACACGGCTTTAAATGACATAAAAATTCATTTTTCATAACTTCTTGACTCTTTATCAAATATACATTTTATAGAACTTTAATCCATTTCCCCCCCTGACCTTACAAAGCCACTTAAGTTAAAAAGTCCTGATATACATAATTCAAAAATAAAAATAAAATTCTTCAATTTATGTACTTCTGAGATTTTCCAATTAAAGGTTAACCTTTTCTATAAATGTTCACTTCAGCGTAAATATTTAAATGTTCCTGGGCATCTTGAATAAATCCACACAAATGCAGAACTTTCTACCAATTAAATCCATCATCAGTCTTTATTTATCTATTTTTGGGTCATAGCAGGGTGGAAACAGGTGAGGGACACATCGCTCTCACACACACACACACACACACACACACACACACACACACACACACACACACACACACACACACACACACACACACACGGGTAATTTAGAGTCACCTCTTATGCAGACTTGGTACAAGTTACAATCTTGCTGTAAATTGAGAATGTTAACCACTTCAGTGCCACGCAGCCTTGTCATGTCCAGATATTTCATCATCCACTCTAATCTTTGAGACATTTGAACAGTTTGTCTGTTTTTTATCCTCGCGGCCTCACAGAGCTCAGAAATCATGTCGACGAGAACACAAAGTTATGACATAGTTTTCATTTCAAAGTGTGATAAAGACACAGTTTTGAATTGTTTCAAATGATGGAAGGAAATAAAAAAAAAACCAACATGTTAAAGTTATGATCACGTGGTTTGATATTTGAAGTCACAGATGAAGGAATAAATCACTGAAAGTAACACACAGATTATTATTATTATTATTATTATTATTAATAATAATAATAATAATAATAATAATAATAATAACACCAATAATAATAATATGTATGACGTGTTGATAACTATTTCATCACTGGCTCTGTGGGTTTGTTTTTTTAATTGCTCTGACTTTATTTTGTTATTTGTTATTTTGCTCTTTTAATTTTACAAAAAGTTTCAGTACTTTTTTTCACATATCTTCACAATCTGTCTGTCAGTCACCAGTTATGTGTACACACAAACATGTTGGCCAGTGTGTGTGTGTGTGTGTGTGTGTGTGTGTGTGTGTGTGTGTGTCTGATCTGTGAACTTGTGGCTAAAATAAGTTTCCTGCATTGTCATTTATTCATGAATTATTGAATTATTACATTAATCATTTTGACATAAATTGCACTAAAATTTAAACTTCAGTTGAATTAAGCGTGATTCTGTCATGAGAATACTGAATCTTCCCACAAAAGAACCAAATATTGGTCCTTTTAAAAGTGAATCTACTTTGTTTTTAAAAATGTTTTCTTCTAAATCTAAAAATAAATATTTTTTTCTAATTTCATTGCGATGCGTATAAACCCACAACACTTTTACCTACAACCAGCAGAACCAAAAAGGGAACTGTTATTTCTGCTGCAAGGCTTTTGGAAATTGCATCAGTTGGTTATTTCTTAAAATAAGGAATTGATATCATATAATGAAACAACAAAAAAATGGAAGTTGGATTCAGATGGAGAGGAAACAGAGCAGACAGTGTGTACTTTGCATGACATTTACTGCAGTCGGCGTTCTACATTTCCTTCAGAAACTCATCAGACATCAGGTGATTCTCTAAAATAGTCGAACTCTGGAATGACACATATATGAGCGTGTGATTATTGTAGTAACTTCTCATCCTGTAACTAGAATTTATCTCTTTATTGACATGAAAAACTTTAAGTTTAAGATACTTTTTCACGCTAAACAACCAAACGTTTGTTAAAAGGTATACTTATAAACTGCTGAGGTGCTTTCCATCCGTTTATAATCCAGCAGTGAGCACATCCATATCTAATGTGTTTATTATGATACTAATCACAGCCAGTTTTCTGTATTTAAGGCGAGTTTATTCTCTTGCAAAAGTCATCTACTGCTGGTAAAATATTAATTGAAGATGTGTGAGTTAAATCAGTGCGAGAGATGATTGGGAGTCGATGTAAAAGAGTCCCAGTAGGACTTCTTCCATGTCACATTTACAGTAAAAACAAACATGGTGACAAAGTATAAAGTGCCTTTTTGGAGTGTTAAAGTCAAATTAATATCATAAATACACGGGCGATAACAAATGTGCCCCGATATCTAACCATGTGAGTAGTGAGTATTAAGGCAGATCTACAAATATATGAAGAAATAAATGCCTGCATGCTCTCTAACTCCTGATCGTGTTTCATATTTATAATATGAATTCTCCACACACGTGAGCGAGGTACAAATCCAGCCGACGAAATTTGTGTCAACTCTAAGAAACACCAGCTGTCTCTACTTCATTTTTGTCATATTTCTAAGATAACCATTCATTTTCTCCAATGTTCATTAACTTATACTTAACTTAAATGTGCAACATTCAGCTAAAAGTTCATTCATTTTATCTCTTTGATTATATACAAGAGTCAATTGATACACATATTCTAACAATATTTTCCTTTCGCAATATTTTTATGAACTTTATGATTTTGTATCGTGCCGTTAATAAAAGAACAAATTAGGTCCCTGTGAAGAAGACAAGCAGCGAAATCTGTGTGCTCAGCACTGCCTCCTACAGTGAACCAGGGGTACTGACCGTCTCACTTCCTATTTTTACTAAATATCGTAAATGAAATACAGGACTATTCCAGTGGAAATTGGTGAGTTATAATCAAAGTGTTTCCAAGTTGTGATAAAGGAAACTATGGCACGTTGTATGGGATCTTAAAATCTGAGGCGAGGCACAAATTCGTTTGTTTTGTTCTTATATATGACTGTGATGTTTGGTACGACAATAAATATATGTATGGCACATACCAGTTTACTGTGTATCTAATTTTACTGATATTTGTTTGGTACTTTTTGTGATGATTGTGCCTCCCTGTAAGTATAACAGTTGAAATGAATAAGGAATGACACTTGTTTCTAATTAAAAGCTCTATTGTGACATATATTGACTTATTGTTCTTGAATTTAGAGTAAAATGTGAGTCTTCTCTGACTGAAAACATTAATACATTTCAATAAATTAGAAGGTGTCATCAGCAAATTATTTTGCTGCTGTTCTGTCATACCTGTTTTATGGGTTCAACTTGGTCCTCCAGAGATCAGAAAGCAACTTCCTGGTTCAAATAAACAAAAACAAAAGAGTTTCCCTCTTTAGTCCCCCCACCCCCACCCCTTTCCCACCCCCTCGCCGGTTGCTTGTCTGGGACGTGTTCACCTGGCATGAACCCAAGTCAGGCAAGCCTGGAGTATTCATTGCTCGACCTGGGTGAAGGTCATAGAGTCCAGACCTTCCCCTGCTCCGCTCCCCAGCGAGCAGACATATGGTGGCGGAGCACCTTGAACATGTTGGGGTGACCAGAACTACTCGGCCCCGAGTTGCAAAAGAGCAAAAAATGGTGCTAAAAGGAGGTCCGGGCCCAGCCTGGCGAATGGGGGAGAAGAAGGGCAGAAGAAGGCGGCGACCGGCAGTGACGAGTTGCTCGCACACGTTGAAATCCGTGTGAAGACTCTGTGGCCTTTTTATTTCTCCTGTTTCTGTTGATATAAATGCCCGTAATCATAAGGTAGAATATCATTGCCGCGTTGTTCAAACAGCCAAGCCTCGTCTAATCGCTTCCACGTTTTCCTCAGTGTTAAGCTCATTAGTGGGTGACCTAAAGGCATGTAGGAGAAAAAAAAAAAAAAAAAGACAAAATCATTGGGTAATGGATGCTTGCTGTTTTGAGACAGTAAAAATAAACAGGTCTGTGGCTTCCATAATGAATTTGCTGTGAACGTCGACGCCGGAGTGCGAGTTGATCCCAAAACGTCCGGCGAGTAACCCCACCGGTTATTATCTGCACGCGCTGGCGTCCACCGTATGACGGTTTGTGTGTCAGTGTGTCGTGCGTGTGTGTGTGTGAGTGTGTGTGTGTGTGCGTGTGTGTGTCTTGAAGCTGGCTGAAGATGATGACTCGCCTGTTCGACTTTGTGAATGGGGATGTGAGAGTGTCTCTGGTGGCTGAGCGTCCGGCCCAGGTGGCGACTGGAAGGCCGACTTCATTAGCCTTAAAGAGGAAACAAAGGAAGATGCATCGTGAAAAAGTGCCATCCCTCATCTGCGAGGCCACCGCCTGACACATTAGGAATCTGTATGCTCAATTAACCACTGGCAGGCTCATTTTTCCTCTCCCTCTCCCTCTCTCTCTCTCTCTCTCTCTCTCTCTCTCTCTCTCTCTCTCTCTCTCTGAGCAAATCACCCTGGACTGAATGAAGACTTAATGTTTATAGGGTCTGAACACCTTTTCTTTCACAGCTGGATCAAAAAAAGTTGCTTTTTTGGGGGGGGGGGGGAATGTCGCTAAAATCATTTATCATTTCGAGATTAAATCAAACAATGTTTACAGACTGAAAAAAAAACAACCTTTTCAACCATTTCTTTTTCTTCTTGCAGGGGGAAAAGAATTCGGAGGCCCCAACCAGAGACGAAAAGCTTGAATCTTTGACTTCTGAAGTCCAATATTGATGTGAGTTCTGTCATTAGAATTGATGTTTTACCCATATATGAAAGTTGACTGGGTCACACAGTCCAGTATTCAATCAAAACCCCACAAAGCCATCTTATCTACATGTCGTGGACTACTTTAGACATCCACTGAGATCCTCTATAAAACATGCCAAAATAGACTGTTTACATGCATTTGATAGGAGATCAGCTCAGAATAGCATTATGACTGACGTTGCATGATAAGAGTGTTCAACTGAGAGTTTTGCATTGGTGCGTGAGTTCGTGATGTAAGTGATTGGAAAAGATCCACAGGAGAAAATGATCAAATGTGTGAGAGCAATACAGCAAATAAATATGAACACTCTAGGAGAGAATCTGAAAAAGAAAGAGCAAGAGAAGAGATTGAGGAAAGATTGCAAGAGCTAAACCCGACAATATCTTCAAATAAAGTAAATGCTTGAAATCACGGTAATGGAACCGGGCATTGTTTTGTTTCTTTGTTCATTTGTCGTGAAAAAGCCATTACTCACTATGCAAGTGCCAAGCCAACAACGTGCTTTTAGGTCTATGTGTGATTTCTGTGTGATATTCCCGCCCCATGAGACTTGATTGTAAGCCTCATATCATGGCGGCTGTACGGAATCAAACTATTTCTGTTGGAAATGATTTAGCATCACTCGGATTTGAACGTGGATAATGAGTGGTGTCCATTAAGGAGACGTACTGTAAAAAAAAATATGTTTCTATAGAGTGTAATCTTTCCTTCTGTCCTCCCTGAGTTGGCTTAAAAAAGATCCAGCACATTCCTGACAGAAGCTGAGACAACCTGAGGATTCTTATCTGGAGCCCACTGTGAAAAATGACAAATGACACCTGGCCAGTGGTGGGCCGGTGGTGGGCCGGTGGTGGGCCGGTGGTGTGTGGAAGGGGTCACCGTGATACACATCAGCCTTTGATTAACGAGTTGAGCTGAAAGCTCTTTAAAAATCACTGAGGTCACGGCTTAAGAGGCCTCCATCCAACACTTCGCCACACTTCACAGGATCAACAATTTTTTTTTGTTGTCTTTTATCATTGGACCCTCGCCCTGTTTTCCCTCCCTCCTCCCCACCGCTACCTCTTTTTGAGGCCTATCGGAGAGATGAAAAATGGCGTGCAGCTGGCCAAGCACTTCCTTCCTCTTGCCCGGGGTCAACAGTTCACCGTGCTGATAGAGACCCCCACACTGTCTTTAATATGAGGACCCCCCCCCCCACACACACACACACACACACACTCACACAGGTTGCAGCCGTCACTTCACCTGTCACGTCGCTCCATTCGTGCTCCTGTCATCGTCTCTTTCTCTTAAAAACGTTGCAAAACCAGATTAATCGTCATCTTTTGGGGGAAAAAATTATGGTTTTCTTTCCTCTTTTTGCCTGAAACGACCGCAAACTGCTCCTTATTATTATGCTTTTGGAATAAATTCTTCAAGAATAAACTCTGTAAACTCTTTAACCCGTAAGTATCCCAGCTAGTTGTTAAATGTTTATTAATGTGTCCTTTGAATAAAGAAGGAAAAATAAAGTTTGCAAATAAATTGTGTGAGAAATTCAAGAGATTATGTATTCCATGAAGGCGAACCACTCAGCAAAATGTAAACAAGGAAGAATGTGTTATATATGATATTAACAGTCAAAATAATAAATAAAAATGTGCCAATATTCTGTTTGTGAAAGTCCAGTTCAGATGTTAACAGCTTGTATTTCACTTCAGAGCTGAAAACTAATACTATGATGTTGTTAAAGAAAGAAAACTCACTATTGTTTCCATCCATTTAAAACTCCAAATAGATGAACACAAATCAAATTGTAAGTCTCAAACAAATCATATTTAATAATAATCATGTCAACATTATTTTTTAGAACTAGTTGTAAAATTATCTAATACATATATACACGAGTTATACAGAATAGGGAAATAAACTGTGATTATATGTATTCACTATTAGCCAGAATTGTTTTATCTTTGTATATTTTCACACCAAAATTCACTGAGGTAATCTCTCTGCTGTGCGTATTTTTCCCCTAATCCTGAAAATCTACTGAATTATAATTGTGTGCAATGTTTTTCAGTCTGTTAATAGAGGATTTGTACCACGTCTATTGTAGTCATAAATTTTGACCTGCTTCTTTAAAGTAACTTGAAATTACATGAAATTCTATTAAAAAGATCACAGAATTAATTAATCGAGCACCTGAAATTGGAATAAATAACTGTGATTAAATAAATCATGCTACTTACTTTATGAAAAGGTAAAAAAGACTAAACTTTCTTTTTGCAGTTTAAAGTTAAAAGTACATACAGTACCAACGTGCCTTTTTGTAAACACGACATGCACTTTAAATAACACACTCATTACATCAAATATATGTAAAAGCAAAGATTTCAAGTGTATTATTTGACTCAAAGCATTCAAAATGTGTTAAAAACCACTTTCCCGTCAGTCTGGGTTTTAAAATGAACCCCGCTTTGAATATTCAGTGTCCTCATATTGTACTACCTCCAGCAGTAAACTGTTGTGTCTTGATGTTCTTGATGTGTGCGGTGGAGAACAGTGGGACTGACAGCCGGTCACATTTTGAGTGCTTTCAAAAAGAAAGAGGTGCTAATCATAATGCTGAGCTGGCCTTGTTGAGCTGCTAATTACCTCCATTATGAAGATGCAGGGGCCTGATCAGAGGCTTGTCTCTGTGTGTGTGTGTGTGTGTGTGTGTGTGTGTGTGTGTGTGTGTGTGTGTGTGTGTGTGTGTGTGTGTGTGTGTGTGTGTGTGTGTGTCGATTAAGATGAGGATTATCCTTCCGTCCTGAGGAGGGAGGCAACTGGGGGTACGAGGAGAAAAGAAGGGGGGAGGGAGGGGTTGTTGTTGTTGGTGGCTGCCGGGGGAGGAGGGTGTGTGTGTGTGTGTGTGTGTGTGTGTGTGTGTGTGTGTGTGTGTGTGTGTGTGTGTGTGTGTGTGTGTGTGCCCCCCACTTCTGGGGACGAGTCCTGACCTTCTCATTTCATCCTCATTAGTATCTCATGTCAACAGAGCAGCCACTCCTTAATCATCTGCTATCATCCCAGGACTACACACACACACACACACACACACACACACACACACACACACACACACACACACACACACACACACACGAAGACACAGATAAATATAAACTTACACAGTTATGGGCGCCTCTCAAATAATTCAAATATCATTGAAAAACATTTTTTGGGGGGGTCACTTATTTACGCATTCATAATGTAACGTTTGATACATTTGGTATATTTTTATAGGGATTATTTGTTTTGGCCTCTGGTTAAATCTTGTGAAACAATCTAATATATTGTTTTTTTCTTCAAATTTTCATGAATTATAAGTGATAATTGTTAAATATTACACTTTGAATGTCATAAATGAAAGATATATAGAAGTTTAATTATTTAAATTATGGGTAAAATGTACTTTCTGGTTATAGTCTGATGTGTTTTTAATGCAGCTGTATGTATTTATGTATTCGAAATATATGATTGACATTAAATACATTTCCTGCAATAGATTCCCTTTCCTCACAGGTCACAGCAGTGCAATGTAAAACGCTCTCCGACGTCTATTAACTGGATTCATATTGAACTTCATCTAAAGAGAAAACACACCCAGCCTCTCTCCTGGCACTTGCTTCATGTGATCAGCAGCGGGAGCAGCAGCGGCGTGGCGTAGGGCGGGCTCGTCTGTCTGTGTCGGCCTCGGTGCCACGGAGGCCCCAGCAGGGTCGTGGGGGGGGCGGGGGGGGGGGGGATCTGTGGAGGGGTGGGGGGAGTTTGGGGAGCGGGGGTGCCAGCACAAATGAGCTCCATTCATTTCCCCCACTTCGGCATATGGTGGCCCATTGTCCTCGGCCACAGAGGCAGAAGTGATGCAATTTGTTGGCATGTCCTGTCATTTTCACAAACTGTCCGTCCCACTGAGGCCGGCCGGAAGACAAGCAAGGGCAGCGTGTTGTTTCACACACACACACACACACACACACACACACTCGACAACACTTACACGTGTGTCGCGAAGTTAATCCAGAGGCATATGTGGGCAAAAAAATATTTTGATGAACTCCAAGAAGAATGAGAGTAAATCTTCCTGAAGATTATATTACACAGTATCTGTGTCAATCCCTGCTGTTTTTCACGTTATTTACATCGTAAGATCTAATCTAATCTGGGCTCTAAGACATGATAGGCTCCTTGTTTTGCTTCGAACACAAAGAGATCAGCCCCGAAGGAAAAACAACAACAACAACAACACGTGTGTTCAAAACGCAGCAACCCACAGTGAAACTCTGAAGATTTGAGAGTGAGAGTGAACCGGCGTCGCCTGTTCCTTGTTTCACTACGCCACGCTCCCATCTGCCGTCTGACCGGCGAACGGGAAGGAGTCTCCTTCAACTTCCCCAAAACACGCAGCAGCCAACTTTTGACATGAGATGCACAATATGCGAGGCAGCAGAAGCGTCTAGACATCGAGGTCAGGCGGAGGGAAACATATGATCGCACAGTCATCCACAAATATACGGCGCATCGGAGGGTCAAAGGTCACTGAACTGGTTCCACACTGACGTTTCTCCGTGTGCCGACGTGGTGTCACTCAATTCTGCGTGAGTCCGTTGGAGGTTTTTCCCCCCTGATTTGTCGGGCCCAGCGTGAGGCCGCACCCCGCGCTCTCCCCCTCACATATGTGACGGGGAACTCTCCTCCACGCTCGCTCCAGAAACCAACGGAGGCGAGGCACCTTCAGACAGGAGTCGACTTCACTTCTGCAGCTTGTGAAGATTGATGACGTCGGTCCCGGTTCCAGTGGGTGTAAGGAACAAGTAGCCCTCGGAGACTCATTACACCTCGGCGAGATTTGGAAAATGGAGTGACACTGCTCCTGATTACCAGATTCATCATTTGTATCGGGGCCGGGTCGCTCTCTCGCTGACGTCGGCTCCAGAACTGTACCAGAAGTCGCTCTGCAACTTCCATCCTTTGCGATGAGAATGACAAAAATGATCTACAAGTTTGGGTGTTCATAATTCATCTTCCAGCACAAACATTTAACCAGGCTCCTCTGATGCTCCAGTCATACATCCCTGACCTCAATCCTGGTCACACTTCTCCTGCGCCCCACCACCACCACCACCACCACCTCCCAGCTTGTTCCTCCAGCCACCATGCTGGGGGGAACCGCGCTCCTTCCACGGCCCCGTGCTTAACCCCATTTGTAGCCTCCAACCCCCGCCTGTCCTTCCCCAACCTGTCAGGGACTGGCTTCCCATGTCCATCAGCGGGTGATGGATGAGGTGGAAGGTCGTCACCCTACTCTGCAGAGTTCACTGATCCCATCAGCCATGCAGACACCTCCAAATCATAGTGGCGGTGGGGGGACTTCGCAGAAATCGTGCGTCCAGAGGAGGCGACATGCAGCGAGCGCCTCGGAGAGAGACGTGTCAACGCCGAGAGGGTCGCACTCCTGATTTTCAACGGCTGTCATGCACGCTTCGAGAAGATTCTAAAGGAAAACTTCGTACGAAACGTTTGACGGGCTAATCTGAGGTCTTCAGAGAAGACAGCCCGCACTGCACTCATAAAAGTTAATAATTATAGACAATGTTGAGATCATCGCGGGATATTCATTAGGTTTACAAGGATTTTATAGGATAAACAAGAATATGTGAAGATAACAGGCTAATAATAAGAATAATAATTCTTATTATATAGGGCACATGTATCATCAAATCAAGTACAGAAAATTATACACAATAACATATACAGTACTTACATAATAGAGGTATTGAAGTTCTCAATGAAATACATTTTATGGATAGCTTATAATAACTTCAACGGTTCACAGAGGATGATTTATATTATAATCTTCATTTCTGTTTATATAAAGTTAAACTTGGAGTTGTTTTCCAACTAAAGAAAAAGTCATTTTTCCAACTACTGTGCACGAGGTTTGAAAAATCTCACATTTCTCTGTTTTTTTACTTTTTGGAATGTTACATAACTTAGCATTCCCAAGCCTTTAATTCCATATGACGTGGCTAATGTAATGCCACTAATTGCCACTAGGTTCACTGTAAAATAAGACCGTGTTTCCACGACAATGTTTTAGCTGAAAACCTGAAAAACGGTGAAGTTCGCATTCCCATGAGTGCTGTTAGTTGTTTTTCGAATGAAACCACACACACACACACACACACACACACACACACACACACACACACACACACATGCCTGCAGAGAACAATACGCTATTAATACTGACAAAGTGCACAGATATTCATGTGGACAGACGATGAAGTTGGATTGCTATTCAGGGTGACCGTCAACTATAAAACTTCCAACTTTGTTGCAAATGAACTATTCACTCCGGCAGCAGTGCGCAGAAGCAGCATTTCAAAAAAGCTGTTTCCGAGTCACAAAACTCCTGTTTACTGCTGGAGGACTTCAGTAATCTTACGGTGTCTTGCTGATTTGAGACTTAAGGCCCCTGCATACTCCCTTTTGAACCCATAAGAACAAGAAGAAAATTCGGCAGTGACGTCAGCCAGCAGCAGAAAAAAAAAGCTTTTTCGGCAGGACTGTTCATACTCCGATAAGAAGCTGCCGAACTCGCAGGCCACGCCCCCTCGCAGCAGGCACAAGTCTGTGAAGCGGCGTTTAAACTTTTCAACTGCACAGTTTATTTCTGGCCTCCAGTGCTTTCAGAAATACATTTCTCTGAACTTTTTCAGTTATAAAAAAGTTTTTGTCCGAGCGCGATGTTAGTCCAGTTTTAACTCCAGGAGCTGACAGCTGTTCGTGATGCGCTCAGGTGCATCACGTCAGCCTACACTCCGACATTTTAACGAGCTGCGGCGCTCGTACAGTAGCGCTGTTACAAGCTAAATATGATGAAAATATTATCGATGGTCATGAGCGAACTAGAACACGCATGCGCAGCACACGGCAGTGCAGAAGTTTCGGCAGTGCGGCTCCTACATAGTTCGGCCAGGGTGGTTGGCACAGCCGAAACAAATTTGTTCGGCCAGAAGGAGCTGGCCGAAGGAAATGACGTCATTTTGTTCGACAGGACCCCGCACTGCCGAACTTTCGTCTTGTTCTTATGGAGTATGAAGAGGCCTTAAGGGCCTGCTCTTCTGAGGTTTGCATGTATAAAGAGTCCAAACACATGTGGAAGACGAGCAAATACTCTCCATGGTGAACGTAAGCCAACATAAACAAGATACAGCACCATCTCCAGCAGTTCGTTCTCATGTATACAAGGCCTAACGCATGCAACATCCTCACTTGAATACTTCCGTTTGCGCATGATATTACATAACAGTGTGTTTTAACACTCGTTATACAGGATATCGGAAAACCAGGCCTTGACGCCCTCATAGTCCTACAGCCTGCTTCCACTGTGTGCAACACTAGAGTATATAAAGAGGAAATTAAACAGCTTTCACAACTTACAGATTGTTTATGTTTGCTAAAGTGTGAAAATTTATTGCATTCTCCCTAAACTGAGGCTCTTCTTCTCATTAAATGGATATCCAAGCACCACTACTAAAAAAAAAAAATTGCAATGATTTGCCCAATGTTATTTCCCATAAAATGCAATGAAATGTGATTGCACCCCGGTATAAACTAGTGAAGAGTCTCACCCCTGACTGACCTTAAATTGCCTCTCAACGCCTATGGCGCTGCAAGAAAAAAAAAACAACAACAAAAAAAAAAAACAACACAGCGTCCTATTGGTTCATTTCACATATGTCCTGGTAAACAAAGCTACAGGATATGATCAGTGATCCAATTGCGGAGGGAAGCAAACTGGAGATATCCTGGATTTCCTCGGATTTCAGCGGGGAAACATGGCAGCCAAAGGAGGCAGGGTTTTCTCTGGGAGATTGATACACTATAAATACGCAACAGAATAAACAATGCACAATAGCGTCAAGCGTCGTCACTGACAGGGGCATAGATCAATGTTATTTCCCGCTTTTGCAAAAATACCTAATTCTCCTTATTTAATCAAGCGTCTCCTCGCACGGCGGCCCTCCGGCTGATTTACTGCGCCCGCTGCCTTTATGAGTACCTGTTTCATTTTCTTGTCTCTGCTCTGACATCTAAAGTGATAGGAATTTTATGCTTTTGATAACAATATGAGTTTCACTTTGGCCCTGAATTCATGGGCCTGTCAGCGGCTAATAAATAACAACAGCGTGGGGGAAATATTCACAAGCTTCCACGACGAAAACATCCACCCGATGGGTTCTACCTGGAGATGGATGCAGAGAGGCGGGGGTGGGTGGGTGGGGGAGGAGAAGGACGTAGGATGACAGTAAAAGGTCATGTCGGGGAGAGTGAAAGTGCACCGTGTTTCCGGGTGTCGCCTCGTCAGGATTCATAATTGCTGCGCTGTCATATGAGCATTTTGATAATGTCACATGAGCATAAATGCCACGCTGTGACAGACGGCGGCAGTACGAGCAGGAGGATTCAAACATTTTCACCTCAATGAAAAATCATTAGAGGTCAGGAACGTCCGTTTCGCATCATCCAAAGGGTCCTTCGTCACGATAGTGTCAACTTAAGAGTTCAATCTGATGGTAAAGCAAAAGAAGCTCCAGTCATTCATATTCAGTGTTTTCTATTACATGCGAGAAAAAAAAAAGAAGGGCTTTTAAGCGCATCAAACCATCTTGCACTGTGAGAGGAACATGAAAATATACCAGGAAACACCGTTAACTCTTTATAGGCCACTTCTGGAAGACTGAACTCTGTTACAGAATATGGCGTCTGATGAAAACTTGAGCAAAATCGCACATAATATATGTCTTATACTTAAAACGCTCTCTTAAAAAAAAAAAGCATATCGACTTCTTTTTTCTCTCTCTACATTAATTAAGCTTCCAAACTGATATCATGAGGTGTTTGCACGAAAAATAGACCTAATTATAGCTTTTTGTATTGATCAAATCTGCAAATACTGGAACGATTATTAGTTTTCTGAACAAAGTACGTCTCTATAATTAATTATGATGCCAAAAAAGGCAAACACATCATGTTACTATGTACAGTATAAAACATTATTCTCACACGTTCTACAAATCACGTTCAAGTTAAACTTATCTTAATGTCCAGGACCAGTTTAAACATTTTGACGTTACAAGAACAAATGCAGAAGTTACTACATTTACCCTGTGAAGGGTTAAACAGAGATAATAAAAAATAAATAAAAAATAATTACAAAACTATCACAACAGTAAGATTTATATTGTAACCACTGTGACAAGCTAAAAGAACCTAGTCAATGAAATTACTTGGGTTCATTTTGTTTACAGTGATCGAGACTTTTCATTACAGAGGAGAATATTGTTTAGAAGAGTCCAGGTAACATGTAAAAGCTACATGAACTCTCAGAGGTGGTTCTTGTACACAAGCTGGAAAGTTGAGTATATTATATCAAATTGTATTTGTTGTATTGCCATTTTTTTCCGTACAGTCCTAATAAGTTAAACCCGTATGCACCCCTGGTGGTCAAATGAATATATTGCAGTTCAAGTTCTCACAGCGGGCATATTTCCTCTTGGAGGCTGGACTGGAGTCCCTGGCTGGCCAGTCCTGGCCTGCAGGCCGTACGTTAGACATCGCTGGTCTGGCAGGTATAGAGATTTTCTCCCAAACAAGTAATTTTTCTTACAAGAATTTATTATGAATTAAACTTCCTGAAAAAAAATTTGCAAAATGCCCCCCCCCCCCCCCCCCCCCAAAAAAGTACATTGTTTTTAATGAGAATTGCTTAATAGGTCAAAACATTCCTGTCCACATTAATATGTTAAAAATATATATTAAAAAAAGTGCCCCATTAACTGATTTATGTGAATGAGGATAAGATAAATGTTTAATTTAGTTAGGAATCATTCAATCTGCTGCTGGTCTGTTTGCCTTCACTGTAACCAGCTGCCGTGGCTGCTGTGAAATCATCCACTTCAAACCCTTAAAGATAATATGACATAAGATATGCAGTGGGTAAAGTAATATCTTATTGAAGACCAAATCTGGAACCTCTTCAGGCCAAATGGCTGCAAATAATTACTTTAGGACTGGAGCGCAGTGTTTTTTTTTGTTTTTTTTCATCCATTCATTTGTACAATACCAGCTCGTTGCCCTCACATGTCTCATCCCCTCTCTGGACCTCTGAACTGGAGCCTCTTTCCCATCTGTCACTGGCTGAAGAAAAAAAAACAGTGTGAGAAAGCAATACACGAAAAATTCTCATATGCATATGAAAAATTATCTCCTGAGTGGAGCCCGGAGGGGTCAGATAGATTTATATTGACGCTTCACACATTCCATTGACAAATTGGACTATTCTGCGTTGTTGCTGAAAAGCTGCCCGGTTACCACGGCGATGACATTAAACCGAGTGCAAAACGGCTCTTTACGTGTGATAAAGTCAAACAAAGATGACGCACTGTACCAGCTTGGCTATACCAAAGGAATAGAAAGTAAAATGTCAAGCATTTCAAAAGCAAGCTGCCGTAAACTGTGGTTATGGAGACTATAACGAATCATTGCCCAGACCCAAAGGTCTCTTTGTTCCAGCCCCTCCTGGTCCTCACTAAGTGAATATTATGGGTCTGAACGAGACGGAGGGAGGGAGAGCGAGATGGTTTTTGTCTATCCCCACTTGAGCTCTGTGTGTGTTTGGCACAGGGGCCTCTAAAAGAGCGCAAAGAAAAGAAAAGGCAGGGTCACGACAAGTATTCGGTCCTATAGGGGCTTGAACTGGCACAGGCTCTTGGCATGGGCACAATGCATGGTGGGATGGCAGTGTCCAAGAGCCTCCTGACAGAGACAGAAGCTGCTTGAGGCTGAGCCGGCGTCTCGGCGGGGCCACGGAGGAAGAAGGGAGGGCGACAAGATCAGAAGCAGAGGGGAAAATTGAGACAGATTTTCTTGCAGGTGTCGAGATAATAGGCGAACAAATGATCTAATTGTTGGAGCATTTCAGGGAAAACGGAGTGGGGGGGCACCGATGGTTCAGGGTGGAGGTTCAGAGATCACAGGGAAATGGGATTTGAATCACAAAGACAAACTACATGACAAATGCAAACCTGAAAACCATGACAGACACCGAGAGTCTCTCATTTACGCAACGTTTAGCGGGAAGGATCTTCAATGGATCGCCATGAAATTCAGAATCAGCAGGTCAAAGTTTCTTTCTTTGCCAGATAATTTATTGGCAGAACATGTCACGCTTGACAGTTCAGAGCAGATCTAAGGACCCGGGCGATCTGAGCAGGTTGCCTTCGAAAGTCAACATTCGTGCAATCTTTAAACGGAGCAGAACAGAACGTATGAACTCGAAGCTGGAGAAGAATAACTCTCTGCTGACATTGTTTGCTCTAAGATGATATTTAAATGAAAATAATGCCAATTAAATGAGTACAATTCATCCATAGGGCTTATTTGCACGCTGGCCTTTAGCTGATATATTTTTGTATGTTCTGAAATTGCACGCAGATTTGACGGCATGTCTTGACGCTTACAGCTGAGTGGGTTGAGTCGCTTAACGGCACAAAAATGTGCCTAAAATGTTTGAGCCAACTTGGTTGAATATTTGACGTTTGGGTTGGAATTAAACAATCGTACTTTTTTGACTAGAGTTTAAACTAAACCTGCAAAGTCAAATCGGGAAAGGATACGTCAAGTGTTAGTGACTGAGCAATGTGCCACATCACGTTGGTGGCTTTCCCTGTGGCGCAGAGGAAGTTAATGTGTCTTTCTGAAATCAAAACGTAAACAAATTAGCATTTCTCACGTTGGGTTCTTTGTATGATTTGTCGTGATACCGATGAGGGATTTATGGTCAGCTATGAAACGGCTTTAGTTCGGCGGCCATCAGCGCATACTTTCGTTAATGCCACCTTCCAATGTTAAGGCTAAAAGATGATGTTCTGTTGGTTCCAGTTCTTTTGTCGAACTTTAATGCTTCGGTAGAGCAAGTGTGATTGGCCGAGAGTGGAGAAGGGAGCGGAGTTAGCAGTGTGTTCCTCCAGTGCATCTCCATGGCAACAGACGGTGATCTCCTTTTGACCTCCTCCATGAGGTGCCTCTCATGTATGGGACACTTTTTCTGCAGTTTTTTGGGGGATTTACTCGGAAACAGTTAGTCGTCAACGTCCCAAAATCGAATCGATTGCTCCTTGGACAATGGCAAATCATCCCTGAAGATTTTATGCAATCTGGGTACGCACATACAAGCCAATAAATAAATACACACAGACAAAACCATAACCTTCACCCCACAACTTTCCGTGGCGAAGGTGATAAATCCAGGAACGTTTGTTTTAATTTCAACATAGTTGTCAAATATGGACTCGCTGTTAAAGAGGAGGCCTCACCCAATATGTCCACCATGCATATAATGACATAGTTTCAGAACACTTGAGACATTGCTAACCAAATCTAACAAAATGACATGTACTCATGATCTGATATTCATTTCATAGAGTAGATCGTAGGCTCCCAACCTGCAGGATTGGAAGGTCACATGGGGGCCAAGCTTTACTGCATTGAGGTTGTTGAATTGAAAAAACCCCAAAACAAAACAGAATAAAACACTAAGAATTTAGAGCATACATTTTGATGCCCATTTGGTATTATTTTCCATCTTTGATATGCTTGTGAGAGAGGGTGTGTCTGTGGCCGTTTGGCTTCACCGTCATGTGTTGGCAAATCAAAGCTCGGTACGTTGATCTGCAGCCTTTCTCAGGGGTAATCCCGGGGTGCTCCAGTGTGAAGACGCCATGGAACCACAGGTGTGGATTACAGTCAATGTAAACCAACAGCAACCATATTAAAGGAAGGTCCAATGTAGGAGTTCAGCTTATTGTCTTTCCTTGCATGTGTAGATACATTTGAACCTGTTTAAACTCCGCATGGCGTCACACAATCGCCTCTCTTTTCACCAACATCAGTGGTTTTCATCGGCCTCTCGTTCTGCCATGTTTTCATTTCATTTTCCAGCCCAACAGGCTGTTTTCTTTGTCACCTGCTGGAGGTCGAGCGCCACGACTCCCATCAGCCCCGCTGCTCACACAAAGCTCACTCAGTGCAGTGTATTAGCACATACTGTATCGCATTAAAAGGTGCACACCTTTAACACCAGAAACACATTTACACACATTCTAATCAACGGGCTACGCGCTAAATTATTCAGAAACACGGCTCGGCCCTATCCATATTCTCCGGCGAGGGAGAGGCGAGGATATATTTGGAACATCAGACTTTTAAGAGCGTGAGCTTCAACTCCCCTGGGTCATTTTCTGCTCTAGTCTTAATTGAGAGTGTTCTGGAAAAATCATTACGATATTAATGATTTAACACAAAGTAACTACCTGCTTTTTTCCAGGAGGAAAGGGAGATTTGCTTCAAATCAATACCCATGCACGCTCATTATAAGGGGGGTAAAGTTATAGTAATTAGGCAGACACCAATAACTTTTTAATGATCTTTGTTTTTAATTGCATATTATCGGGCTGCACAGTCTGTGTGTTTATACCCAAATATAAGATAATGGTGAAGGGAGAAGTAGATTAAAGAGACGAGGCACCTGCAAGTTTCTTCTTTTGCAACATCACAGATAGTCTTGCAGAGCCGAGGAGGATGGATGTGACTCTGTGTCTTTTCCTTTGTGCATCACTCTACCAGCAATGTGCATACAATGGCAGTCCGAAGGGTTTTGAAACATTTGTGAAACTACACTTCCCTTCCTGCTGTCTATTAGGAGGGGGAAGTGAAAGGACTTGTGGAAAAACAAAAAAATCATCATCTGATACTTTCAAATTTGGCTAAAAACATCCACGCAAGCAATCGTGAGCTGTAGAGTGTTTATAAGTCTGACGTAATTGGGGTTTTATTTAGCTTCCAAAGTTACACTCAATAATGAGACATATGGCCTTAAAGTATTACTGCAAGAAAACAAAGCAGTTTTACTCATCTGTCATTTCCCTTTTTTCATCATCAACCAATCACCCCAGAGAGGCTGTGTTTTATTTCTTTTTAATTTTACAACCATTATGTGTTTTTTTGGAAGTTTAAATATTTGTGTTAATGCATTGTTGGCCATGTTGTTTTGATTTGTTTTCTTGTTTCCGTTGAGTTACTACTGCATGGTGGTACAGTGGTTAGTGCTCCAGCAAGAATGTTGCTGGTTCAAGTACCCACTGTTTGCGATGACAGTAGATTGGATTCATCGGTTCAGGGTCGTTTCTGGCCAGATCAAAACATTCTTATATTTGAGGACTTGTCAAGGGCAGTCCCAGACTAAAATGTGTTGATCTTGTCTGTTTGTGGCGCTCCAGGATTACTCAGAACGGATTCAATGACCAATAGGAGGGACGCTCCTTTGCGGCAACCTGATCTGGGACCGAGGGAGAGTGCAGGACTGTCCAGGAATTTTTCTTGTGCTTGCAGCTTACTTAAATTGCCACGAAGTGTGAATGTGTGGTTGCCTGTCTCTCTGTGTTTGCTCTGTGATGGACTGGCGACGTGTCCAGATGTACCCAGATCTCGCCCATAGTTAGTTCGGATTGGCTCCACCGCCGGTCAACCCCAAACAGGATGGAGCGATATAGAAAGATGGATGGATGAATTACGAAATGGGGTTTTAAAATGGGATTCATGTTTATTCTGTTCAAGTTGAAATACGTCAAAAAATATTAATATTTGGTTTAATACTCTAATTGATTTTTTTGTTAGCCTGCTGATAATAACAAGATGATTTGAAATGGTCTCTCCACATTAAAGAACCCTGCCATGCCCACCTCATTGAATCGCCAGATCCATTTATCAGGACACTAGATGTACATGAACATGAACAGGAACAGAAATAGGACGCCTTTGAAACTAAATTTAAAAATAGAAAAACATTCCACAACATGCTCAAGACAGAGTGGAAATAATTAATATGAGTCTGAAAACACCTGAAGGCAACACAAAACTGATTTGGTTATACAATTTGAATGGAGAATTATGTTACAGATCTTTTTGAGGACATCAGGAGTCTCACAGATGTCCCGCAGGAACATGTCACAAGTTGTTTGCTCACTCTAAGTGGGAATCCATAGTCCAGTGCCAGATTTGCTCAAATTATGCCAATGCATTTCAGATAAATAACACAAGTAGAAATCTTTGCTTAAGTACAAGATTTTAATACAACTCCCTATTGCTTCCCTGTTAGACTTATTAAATTACACTGGATGTTATTCAAAAGTTGTTGTTTTTAAAGTAATCTTAATTCTTCAAATTAGTCAGGTCAGAGTTGGTGTTTTTTTAGATAAAAAAATAGACAGACAGTGACAATTTTTGTTCATGAAATCTCTCTGGTTACAAACGTTTTTGCCAGCGTGTTGTATAAAGAAATAAAAATATGAATAAAAACGCTGATTTCAATTAAAAAAAAAAAAAAAAAGCATCTGCAATGGATAGCCATCTGTTAGCTCTTAAAGGGGAAGTGGCCTGCTGAAAGCAGTGCAGGGGTGTGTGTGTCTGAGAGAGAATAGAGTGGGAGGGAGCAGGATAAATGTGGTGATAGAAAGAGCCCAGGAATGCCAGGCTGGCAATGCAGGACTGCTCTGAATAAGTGAGCCGGCCAAGAGACTTTTTTTTTTTTTTTTTTTTCCTTCTTGTTCTTCTTCTGCCTGATGTCTTTACCCCCTCCTCCTTCCTCCCTCCCTCCCTCCCTCCCTCCCTCGGCCTGCTCGGTCTGGCCTCTCTCCCCGAAACACGGCGGCAGATTGTCGATTCAACGACTCCCCTGTCAGGTGATTATCTAGAAGCTTTAATGTAATCTTCCACTCACACGTACCATATTTCAATTACGACTGCCATTGTGAAACAAGCTGCATATTCAATTCGCCAATCGCCCCGCCGCCGCCTTCAACAATGTCAACTGTAAAAGAACGCCAGCTGAAGGCAATTACGCATGTTTTCAGAGCCAATTATGATCGCTCTCACGGCGGCGGTTATGCCACAAGCAAGGGAGTGTTCGGAAATTTTTAATTTAATGACAATATGCTCATGGTGGGATCCGGCGCGCCGCTCCACCGCCGCCGCCGCCGCCGCCGCCCCTAACTCCCAGGCCTGCCATCCCAGGATCTACACGGGGAACCATTAAGGCAGATAGGAGAAGATTATGGCCTCTCTCAAGGGCCACACTGGGAGCGTGGGGAGGGCCGCGGCAGTGCAGGGTGGATGGCATCCCCTCATCCTCTCTGCAGGATCCCAGCTGGCAGGGCTGAGCCCCGACAGCAGAGGCAGGCTGGTTCGCTCCTCTTCCCGTTTGGACTGCAGAGGGAGCAGGGGCTCACACACACACTCGCACGGCGGACCGCTGGCTGAGAGGCTGCGGGGCTTCCTCCCTCAAACACAGGCGTGACATCATTGAGTCTGAGGGCTTCTGGAAAACACTCCCCACTTTGTTTATCCAGTTGGTTTTTTTTTTGTCCCTATTTAAACGATGAAAACCAGTTCAAATCAGGACTAACAAATCGGGTCAGTGTAAATGACACAAGTGGTTCTTTTTTTTTTTTTTTTCTGTCAATTGATATATTGCAACCAATCATAATCTGGTCTGCTACTCTAAAATAGTAGTCGTAGCTGAAGTTGTAAAATAATGAGATCATTATTTGTTTATTTTTTTTGCTTTTCTCAAAAACCACAATGAAAGCTATCCAATTCATAGTTGGAGGAGGCATTTGGTTGTTACCACCCACAGATGATAAGACGGCAAATCTACAACTTATAAAGCAATTATATTGATTTTATTGTCTTAAAATGTTTTCCGAAAAGGAAAGATCAGTCAGGTAAAAACAATTGCCTTTAAGAAAAGAGTGGTAAGCACTGAAAGCAGAAGAAGTGTTATTTGAAAAATCATGATCTTGCAGCTTTAAAGGCCCAAATATGCTCAATATTAAAGAAACAAATTGATTAACCCTCCATCTGTCTTCTGCATTCATCATGTGCATGATTTGATTAGTCTCCAGGGAGCTTGCAGACACATATCAAATGGAGTAATACCATTGACGACCTGTGGGGGCAGTGCTGTACAGTGTAGCTCATGTTTGATCCAAGCAGAAGAAACCGAACTTGAAAGACAACCGTAACCATTTGAGGAAAGACTGTGCGAAGACAAGCATGGAAATCTACGACATTTCCTCACCTCGACATCAAGACAAAGACGCTTCAGTTGAATAGCGTGAATAGTTTATAAAAGTCAAAGTCACAAACATACGGTAACAAATCCTTCCAGACCAAATTCTTAAATACCACAAGAGATGTCAATACTTATTGTAATAGTTTGGTTTCGTCGTTGTTTGGATTAGAAATGTGTTCCTACATGTGCGCTGCCCTCTAGTGGATGCATTGATTAATTCCGACAACAATGTAAGGGATGCATGACAACATTTCAAATGGATGTTGCAATGTACATGCATATGTGGTCACATTAATATCTATGGGCGATCTAGACTCATTCCTTTAGCCTCAAAGGTTTTGGACTTTTTGAGATCACTGCGATCGGCTCCAGAGCGCCGCGACACTCAATTGGAGAAATTGTTATAGATGGGTCTTTGGGAGGAAATCAGAGGATCATCTATCAACAGTTTCTCTTTTTTTTTTTATCTGTAAAATCCATTCAGCGAAAAAGGCAAACTTTTTAAGACTTCTAGTGCAAGTGGAGTTTATATTTCATATACTGCGTTGCACATCTAAATCATGTTTTACACAAGCGGAGTTTCTGTCTGGATTTGCACCTGCGTGAAGACTCCGATCTAGAGGTTAATTCTTCTTCACCGTCTCGCCACAAGAGTAGTGGTTCTAACGCTCGTAAATATGTCTCCTATAGATTTGGGCCACAGATTTTAAAGCTCCATTGTTGAAAAAGCCGAATGCAGGTGAGATCTGAGCCTCCCTCCCTCTCCCACTGGGATGTTTGTATAAAACCCAGTCAGTTCTCAGGGGTAGAGGTTGACAGGAGAAGACATCGCCCCAGTCCCCGGGAGATTGGCGAACACAACACATATATTAATGCATTAAATGTGTTGACTGTGTTCAGCCCAGGGATGTAGGAGTGTGTGTGAGAGAGAGAGAAAGGTTAGGGGGAAGAGGAAAAAAAAAAAAAAAAAGCAGTTGTAATGTATGGTGTTGTCTTGTATAGCGTGTCTGGCAGCAGGGGAGGAGGATGGGGGTGGAGGTGGGGGTGGGTGGGGGGGGGGGTGGGGGTAGCTGGAGGAGTGTGGACCAGATTATAAGGCCTGTGGTGAGAGATGAGGGATGGCTGACTTGTAAACAAGTGACAAGCGTCCTGGATGACAATTCCTAATCCATCATAGTGCTGTCAGCGGTGACCGGTGGGGTGACGGACAGGACCCAGGAGAGGGGACAGCTGCTGCGCGTCAATCCACATCATAATTTGAAAAGCTTTTCCACATGAGCTGAAACAGAAGAGAGGCGAGGAACGAGGAAGGAACCCACGTTCCGGTGCTTTCTCCTCAATCTCTTCCCTCCACCTCCCTCCTCTTGCTCCTTCTCCCATCCGGCTCATTCCTCAAGTCCGCGGAGAAATGTTCAGATTGAAATAGTCATTTATATCTGCGTCTGTGTATGTTTGCTTACAGAGAAAAAAGTCATATATTACAGCCGGGAATCTTTCTTCAGACCAAGTTATCTGCTGGAGGGTCGAGTAGGGGGGGATCCCAGCTGACTGGGAGTGACGAGAGGTCACCAGTTCATCACCCTGAAACACACTTTCACACTAGATCACTGGATCAAAACCCATTAAAACCCGTCAGTTGTCATTCAGCCGGCATCAGTGTAAATCTAAAGAAATAAAAAAAGCTTATTTTGATTAAGCAAACAGCCTTCCATAGCTTACAAATAGCTATACATTAATACACGTATGAATCATGCATAATGCCAGTCGAAAAAAGCTTTAAAAAACATACAAAACTTTCACTTTCATAATCTAATTTAGTTTTTCACTGCCAAGCTGCAATCACATATTTACTTTTGCATTTAGTATCACGTAGTATGGTATGGTGTGGTATGGTATGGTATGGTATGGTATGGTATGGTATGGTATGGTATGGTGGAACATACAGTATAGCATAGTATAGTATTGTGTAGTATAAAGTAGTGTAGTATTACATGATATAGTAAAGTGTATTGTGGTAATTATAGTGTATTATAGTGTAATATAGTATTGAATTGCATTGCATAGTAGAGTGGAGTACAGTGTAATATAGTTTATTATGGTGTAGTATGGTGTAATATAGTATGGTATTGCATAGTATAGTATGGTGTGGTTTATTATAGTGTAGCTTTGCATAATAAATAACATTGTTGTGTGGTGTAATGCAATATGGTATTATATACTGTAGTGTAATATAGTGTTGTGTACTGTATTGTAGTGTAGTAGAATACTTTATCAAAGATGCATAAAAGGTCCACAGAATAGAAATAAGTTAAAGAAAGTACAGAAATACAAAACTGTTAATATAGAAGTAACCACATAAATATATTTAAGTGTGTAACAGTAAAATTACATGTTAAATGTAGATAAGAAGTGGCTCCTCAATATCCCCAGAATCTGGATAAAAACTTCATGAAGCTGGACTCATGCTGAGACAAAACCTGCATATATGTGGCGGCGACACAAACATTTGATTAGCACTGCACCATCTTGGAAAAGTAAGATTCAGTCTCACGCCATCATTTTGCTTGGTTCATAAATTTCATGGGAAAATTGCTGCTAAGTACAGAAGTGCCCCTGAAGCATTGTTTCATTAAATGTGTGTGTATTCGACGCTATAAGCTCCAATTTTCATCTGAACGCCGGGACACAAGAAGAGATGTTTCTAAACAACTATCCAGGATGCATTTTTGTGGGAGGGGGCAGGCCTTTCCTATGGTCTACATCCCACCTCCTGTTGAATTATTCACCAGCAGGAGGAAGAGGAGGAGGAGGAGGAGGAAGAGCCTGGTAGTGGGAGGGGTGGAACTCATGCAATTAACTTTCAATTTGTTTGCACAGTTTGACTCAGATCTTTGTTAGTTTTAGTTTACTCATCATCATAAGCAATACAATATAGACTATATATACAGAAAAACTGCAATATTTGAAGTATTTTATTATTTATGATTTCTTCTTCTTCAGTTTCGATATATAAGCCATGAAAATTGAAAAAATCGTAATTTATAATATTAAATTACTTATAAGACTCTTTTTAACTGTAATCCATAACCAGATGATAAAAAACCTAGAATAGAGGAATAACTGTCAATAATATCAATTCTTTTTTGATGAGGTTTATTTATGGCCATGTTTAACAGCTTCAGAAACAAATTGTTTGTTTTGGAGAGAGGAGATCAACTAGTGTCAATATTTATTTAATTATACGAATGATTTACAAATCCAATGAAAACTGTTCCGTAGGACGAAATCCCAATGTGTGTCTTCTTCTGTTGTCTTGTACTTTAATGTCAGTCCAGGTATGAAATGCTTGTTAAAGGCAGGCGTATTAATCGTCTTCTGTCTGGCTGATTTAGTCGCTCATCTTAGGTGAAGGCCGCCATTCTCTTTCTGTAAAGACCTCGCTTCCCTGCCAAACCGGCATTTCCGATTGAGGGGGGGGGCCTCAATAACAGCTTTGATGTGGACGGCGTCGTCGAAGGCGGAGTGAAAAGCACCGAGGGGAGGAGGGCGGCACAATGGCCCGACCTTCCCGCCGCATCTGCACAGATCGCACTCTAAATGGTCACATTGATGCGGCTGCTGGGCTCTTTTGCTGGGAGCCCCGATGGAGCCAACACTGGGGGACGGGGATACAGGCAAAGCCTGGGCACCTGCCAAAAGACAGGGGCTAATTGATTGAGATCGGGCCAGTTCTTATTGCACTTAACCCTCTGCACATCCCCCGGTTAGCTCTCCTCGAGCCGACGCTCGGGCGAACTGGAAGGGAAGCCTAATCAGATCTGCCGCCGGTGCGCCCTTCTCTCATTGGCTTTGGCAGCGTTCAGTGCACGTGTTTTATTACGGGTTTGTACAATTATCCACATTCTGCACAATAACCCTCGGCTCAGGGCTCACTCATCCAAACTGAATGAGTTGATTGTCGGAGAAAATGTTCTAAGCATGGTTTCATAATCTAAAGCAAACACGTGCAAGATTATCCATGTGTTTACCGGAATCTATCAAACGCATCTTTTTTTTTTGTTGTTTTTTTTTCCATATGTTTCTGTCATGTCTGGTAAATTGTGATTAGAATTGTCAGGTATTTAATTAGGAATTCCATGCATCCTACTTAAAACAAAGTTTGGAGGCATGTTTCACAGTATGTATGCGTTTGAGCTTTACCATAACCAGGGTTGTCTGTGTTTTTTTTTTGTTTTTGCAACTTTTCCAGTTTGTCTGTTTGCATCTTGAGTCTGTCTCTGTTGCGGCTCTGAGGCCCCGCTTACACGACAAGGAAAACCAGTAAAAATTCAAAAACTCTCGATGCGGTTTGGGCGGTGTGCTTTTACACGACAACTGTGGTCGTTGCCACTGAAAACGCAACTTTTTGAAAAGGGCTCCCACGGTGGAACTTCCTGGAAATGCTCAAAGTGCAGCTACTAATGGCATCCAATTCATCTTCTGTCCATGTGTCAGGTAGGAAGTCTATTAAGGCCTCATTTATGCAACGATTCACGTGAAAATACATTGTTTTGGCTTTTTTTTTTTTTTTTTCAGAAAGGTTTTGCATTTACGCGGCAACATTTTGAAAACGATGCCCGTTTACACAGAACACTATGTAGTTAGCACGTTAGGCCAGAGAGCAATACTCTCTATAAAACTATACAAATACCAAGTCCCAGGAGAATATGCACAGGGTGTCATGACACTTGTTGTTATTGTCCATCTACTGGTACATGAGCAGAGAAAGTATTTACTATGGCCGCGGTGCAGCAGCCGCGTTTCAGATAAGTTGGGTTTTCTCCCATTTTCTCACGGAGACGAGTCGGAGAGAATCTTCAAAATACTCACGTTTTCAGTGGCAACAACCACAGTTGTCGTGTAAACAGTTTCCGTTTGCGCTTGAAAATAACCAGAACGCTGCTGCTTCTTCCCGCTTCCTCACTTGTCTGACAGCTTCAAACAATTTCCCCTTGAAGCTCAGTCGCTGGATCCAGTCGGCTGCCTCAATGAGATAACTACCCTTTATTTGCTTAAAACTCATTTTTAAGCATGACTAAAGTGTTTTGCGTGAGTTTCTCCCTTCAGCGATGTCGCTGCGATGCCCCATCGAGCCGAGATTTTCCGACAACGTTAAGGCTGCCTCAATAGAATAAGTGGAGTGTAAAACAAGCTCTTTGTTAAAACGCTTGCTCTCCGCTTGCTTTCTTTGTGCGCCATCCAAGTGTCTCTCATATTATTATTGTTTGCTTGATCACACTCGCGTCTGGTTTTGACCGTATTTTGGGTAATTTCTTTCTAGCTGCGTCTTGCATGTGCGGGTACGCAGTCATCGAAAACGCCGGCCTTGGCCATTGTTGCCCCGGTTCTCAGAGACACTCGTGTGAGAAGAGACTGCCTGCATTGTAGCAGACGCATTGTCTCTCATAATGGTGAAGGTGAAATTAAAAATCCATCCAAACCCGGCTTTATTTTACTTGAGCGGCTCGTCGGAAAAAAAACAACCCCTGTGACGCAATTTACCTTCAGCCAAAAATTTCTATAAACAATTATGCAGCCAGGTGTAGCGCTATAGTCGAACGTCTCGGCTTTTAATGATGACAGGAAAAAGAGGCTTTGTTTTGGGCCCGTCGGTGCTTTGGTTTTTTATTTCAAAAAAATTTTTCCCCTCGTCCACTTCTTAAGTTCTCTTGGCGGTACACTTCAGGTCGCCACGAGACAAGAGTGGGAAGAATCGGGGAGCAAAAGGCAAAATGGTTTGTGTCGATTTAAGCAAGAGGGTAATAGGAGGAGCGGGGGGAAAAGAAAAAAAAAAAGAGAAAAAAAAATCAATAACAACATAAAATTGATTTAGTGCGTGTCATAAAACATAAGTAAGTGCTCCGAGATGGAGAAAACTGGAGTCTCAATTTAATCTGCGCAAAAGCTGCACTGTACGGATGAAGCGACGTCAGGGGA